>NC_054552.1:1849500-1907000 GCF_017654505.1 Polyodon spathula | reverse complement strand
AAGCTAGTCCTGAAGGGCCAGTATGCCACTCCAGGTTAAACAGGTACAGTGATATAATTACCTACTTCAGGGTCTGGATGGAGGTTTGGTTTGTTCAATTAAACAATTTAGAATCAAGACTAGGAGTGGGAGGGACAACTTTTGGCCGCCCCTGATATAAATTAAAAAATAGCTTTTTTGTCTTTGCTGCAGTGAATCCCTGTGGGGTGGCAGTGACCAGGTTGAGGAACT
This sequence comes from Polyodon spathula, assembly GCF_017654505.1. Taxonomy (NCBI): domain Eukaryota; kingdom Metazoa; phylum Chordata; class Actinopteri; order Acipenseriformes; family Polyodontidae; genus Polyodon; species Polyodon spathula. The sequence continues at coordinate 1,906,769 of NC_054552.1, read as the reverse complement.
AAAGATGGGTTTTTACCTGTAAAATAAGAGGGAACTGCAGTTATTTATAAACGATGCCTCCTGCACAATCCAGGCTCCATTGAGTTCCTATAAAAGGAAGAACTTGTGGTGTTGGCTTTGATTAAAAAAGGGAACAAACCCGGCTCAGGACTTCGCTTTTAACAAACCGTGAATCAATAATGTAACAGTAACAATAACAGAGGCCTTGTCTGCAGTTATAGCCAGCATTGATTTGCAGAACTGGTACTATTAAACAAATTAACGGCCCTGAGAGCATTGTTGTCTTTGGGGAATACCTTTTTGGTGTGTGATGGGCTAAATTGTCTTTTGTTAAGTAGTGTAGTAAATAGTTGATGATAAATACTACTATCTACCTAAATTATTCCTTAAACTTAAATGTTCCCTGTAAGAGGAAATGTCTGTTTTTTCATCAGTATATAGATCTGATAGATATATAGATTATAGATAGATATCGATAGATATATATATATATAATATATATATAATATATATATATATATATATATATATATTATATATAATATATAATTTTAGCTTAAATGATAAGAAACACACCTTGTTAAATGGAGGACCTCATCTCAGTACATGTGAGAGCAAGAGAGAGACATTTGTCTCTCTGACTTGTCCTTATAAGGCCCCCCCCTCGTTCCTTTACCCCCCCCCCCCCCCCCCCCACACACACACACACACAAACAATGAACAATAATAATTTCATTAAAAATAGAAGCTAGAGCGGACTTGTTGCACAATAAAATCCACACACAATTCACCATGTGACAAAACTTTAAGGACTGTATTGGTTTTAAGGACCATTTTTAAGGACTGTATTTAAAGCGTTTTTGGTTTGTTTGTTTTAGGTTAAACAGTGCTGTGAAAATGAGAATAAACTAATAAACCCTCTCTGAAACAGCTAAAAAAAACTGAAGAAAACAAATCTAAACAAAATGATCTAACTAAAATGAAACATTCTAAAAAAGTCTGTAGGATCTGTACTGGAGGACATTCATGTGACCATTTGACTGTAATAGCAAAAACTACACTTATGGTTTTCTGGTAGTAGATCACACCTGGAAGACAGTGATAAAACATGCATGTGAACTGTTTTTGCACATATATAAATGTGGTTTCATACAGTTTCAATACAGCTACCATGCAGATGAATGCACATATTGTCACAATGGGTAGGGGGTGTAAAATTGGTTGGTTTCACAACTTTAGGGATACCATAGTAAAAATACACAGGGTATCAGACCATAAAAAATGAATCTAAAAGAGATGGTGCAATTATATATGTATGTGTGAAACTACATTCTTTTTAAATAGATCTTATTTTGTTGATTGCCACAAACCAAATCAGTTAATGTACACTGTATTAGTTTTGGAAAACTAAAAATGTTTACCAATTTTTTTTTTTTTTTTTTGCGAGCATTTCAAACTGACTCAGTCTGCTTTTAAATGTTGCATGTCTAAAGCAATTTCAAACGTCATGGGACTTGTCAAGCAAGTTGAGCCATGAACTGCGGAGAATCATGACAAAAGCATAGAAAAGTACAGTGGTACAAAACAGATAACCAGAAATGCACACTTAACCTATGGGAAATGAACTGTACTGTACCTGTTAGTTATTATTTTCTATACAAAATTTACAGTGAAGAAAAATAATATTACTGTGTGTATATGTAACAAGTTTATTTTGAGATATGTGTACACTTTATTAATTCGGCCTTTTTCATTAAGTTCAAGAACTGTTTTAAAGAATGTTTATGTTATAATGATCATAGAAAACGTTTTCAGCAGAGTAGGTTTATTGGTTTCTTCTCATTTTTAAAGCACTCGAAACATTCCTTAAATCAGTTCTTTGGGTTTTGTGAACAGGGACAATTATATTTAATGCACAGTAGACTGCACCATGCAAAAGGATTCATCACAACTTTTAAACTATGTATACATTGGTCATACACACAGTATTGGGCCAAAATTCTGGTTGTGTCCATTATAGTGTACATTGTGCTCAGAGGTACAATGGAAAAACCAGGCACCTTTAGCTAAAAATGCCTGATTCATTCAAAAGACACAGCCTAATTTGATTGGCCGGGGTTTGTGATGTCACATTTCTTATTTGATATAGTGCTTCACTATCTCCATCTGACACATACTTGGAATCAGGAACTTTAAAAAAAACAGCAGCCTTATACACAGTGCGCTTCAATACTCCTGTGCAGATAGACAAGTGATGTAAAGGGGGAGTAGCTGAAGCCTATATTTTTCTTTGGAAAGATACTAAGTTTATTTAAAACCAAGATCGTTTTCTGAGAAAGTCTGCATTGAATTACATGACATGACTCACTGAGCTTCACAGAGACACTAGGACGGCCCCTTAGAGACTATCCGAACTGAGAACGTACTTCATGCGGCAAGCCTATAGGATGGAGGGGTATATCTTAGCACCTGTAAGTACAACTCTTTACTTTTCAACTTCTTTCAGTTGGCATTGTCTGTACTTCTCTGCATCAGCACGCAAAACATATGACCAGCAATGTGGGTGGAATTCAAAGATGTGTGTCAATAAGTTGCAGTTGTTTTCTGTCAAATATAAATTTACACTGCAAAAAAAAAAAAAAAAAAAAAAAGTGTCCAGTTTTAAATGTGCCCAGTTTTTCCTTCAAATGCTATTTCAGTATCAATATCCTATTCACATACTAGCATTAAATAATTAAACAACATATTTCATTCCAAGGTTAGCATTATGTATATAATATATTATATATCGATATATATATATATATATATATATATATATATATATATATATATATATATATCGTCGTTATGAATATATATCTTTATACGTCGTTTTGAATATTAGAATATTTGTTTTATTATCTATAGTTCTTTATTTTATAGAGGGCCAGTAAGTAACACATGTGTTAATCTGTAGTTTAAAATTATTCAAATACAATTGCTTTGTAATTTTATATAAAACACATTTCTATCTAGTTTAGAAACAAGCACATGTAATTATCTACAATGTATTTGATTTTGTACTGAGCCTGTTACTCTACAGTAGTACAGTAGTTCCAAGTATAACATTTTCGTTGGTTTTTTTAAAGTATTTCCTATCTTGTAATAGAAAGGATATTAATAGCAATCTACATCTTGTACAACAGATTGTTTTTGAAGTTGCTTCATCGTTTGAATAAATTTACTCAAGATAACAGTAGGCCAAAAACTGGTTATCCAGTTTGCACCTGTTAGCAAAGCTATCAGTGTGCAAAACCAGACTTCAGACAGTATTTCATTTGACTCAATTTGATGCATTTAGACAAGAGTTATTTTTTTTGTTTGTTTTTGACAGCCTGCAGAAGAAATGATTTCGTACGATCCTGAAATTTACAGACAACCCCATGAATATTATCCCTATCTGAGCAGCGACGGAGAAAGCCATGGAGGTAAGTTGTAAAATATAATATAATATTATTGTTTTCAATGTAGTTTACTGAAGCTATTTGGCTTCGTCGCCCACGTAAATTAAAAGTTGTTATCAATTGGATTTTAAAGAAAGGGATAATTGATTTATTACATTTTTTACAAAGCCAGACTTATTCTAGAAAAGAAAAAATAAATAAATGACTTTGTAACTTGAACAATACAATTTTTTAAGATATATATAAGTCAGATTCTTTAGAACGAATTGTGAACCCCTACAATAATAATAATAATAATAATAATAATATAATAATAATAATAATAATAATAATAATAATAATAATAATAATGTAAATAAAACGTGTTCTAAAAATGCCCATTACTTACAGCCGAAACTGAGGGACATATTTTCCATCCTGTTTTTAAAGTATATATATATTTTAAAAGCGAAACAAAACTTCGATTTAATAAATAAGCAGGAGGCTAACGGTTTATCTTAGTGTTGACTCACGGTTTTAAAATGAACCACGTTCATGGTTCAGTGGAGACCGGAGAAGTGACATGATTGTAGCCTACTGCACACGTTTATTTATTTATTTACTGAAAAAGTATTATTCCAGGATTTAATTACATCTAAGTTAATGTAATATATGAAACAAGCAGTCCAGGTTAAAAAAAAAACTCAAATAAAAAAAAAATGTTGTTGATAAAGAAAGTACTAACTAGAACACCTGTTTATACTATATAAAATATAAAATAAATATTGATTGATTGGTTGATTTTAGTAGGGCCGTGACAATAAAGCCAATAACTCCAAAACAACGCACAGGAAGCGAAGTAAACTAATTAATACATTTTTTAGGTAATTATTTTTTCGAAGTAACTGAAAGGTTTTTTTGTTTTGTTTTTTTTTTTTTTACAAACTGACACGATGTCACGAAGGGTGAAAACGGGAAGGAACAGAAATTTAACGCAGGGACATGGAAATTACAGCAGAATTACAAAACAAAACCGAAAGACTCATCACGCACTCGTCAGGAGAAAAAAAGAAAGAAATAAATCGTTTTTGTTTGTTTGTTTGTTTGTTTTTTAAATATTAAACTGTTATAATAATCAGGGCAGGGTTCTTCTTGTGATGTTAATCAGCGATCTGGGTGATGAAACACGTTGTTACGGATGGACTGACACGGTGTTGCTGCAATGCTTGACCAAATAAAAAGTCAATTTCAACAACGAGAACTTACCTCGGCCACGCTGTTGATCTGTTAACTGTATTTACCACTCGTTTTGTGACATATACTTGGTTTAGCTACACTTACCAAAAATAAATAAATAATAGATACTATAAGTGCAGTACTGCTGTATAGAGATGAGTAGATTGGTCATCTGGTATTAGGAAACATATGCAGCATATTTTAAGTATCTTCTATAGCCTTTAACTACCTCAATTTATGAAAAGCCAAAAACATTTCCATTAAAAAATAAGAAGAATCTAGAACTAAATAAGTAAGAAACGGTAATATTATAATAAGGGTTGAGGATTTGTGTTGCTTTTTGTTTTAACCAATAAACAGAAAAAAAAAAAGATATTTCTTGTGCTAACTCTTGCAGTTTCTCCCTTGAGGATGGAAAAGCACTCTAAAGCATGCCTTACAGATGCCACATCTGTTTATATGTGCTACTGTGATTGTGTTTTGGCAAGAACCTCTGCATAGAAGTTGTTTTTAAAAAGAAACAGTGTCTATTATGTTTGATATCAGCATAGCATTCTATAAAACTTGCAAGTGGATGTACTGTATATTGTGACCAGTTAATTCATGCTTTCCTGTGTGTAATTATTGAACATTTTTAGTTGTTTTTTTTGTGGCTATACTTTGTATCAGGTTTGTCTTACTCTGACTGTATTACACTGTAATAACAAATGTTCTACACCCATGCATGAGTAATCAACAGCTGCTAACACCTGTTTGTAATGAAGCTGTTTTCTAGTTGCACTGTTATTTACAATGAAGTAATGTAAAGAAAGCATTTCTGGTTTGTGTTGTCTCTGCACATACAGACCTGTTTGTGTTGGTAAAGCCTTGGCTCTCTCCCTCTCCCAGATCACTGTTGGGATTACCACCCACACCACATCCACAGCAGTGACTTTGAATCGTTCCATGAGAATAACTTCACTGAGTTACAGAGCGTCCAGCCTCTGCACCTGCAGCAGCTTCACCGTTACACTGAAATCGACCCCCTGCACACCATAGACCCGGCTTTGGGGGCCACACACATCGGACTATCCCCACAGGTGAAAGACGTTAGCTATAACACCTGCCACTAGGGGCGCTACCTGCAGGAACCCTGGTCCAGTTTAATAGTTTAATAGTTTAATCAATTGCTGTGTTTGGACTGTGAATGAGGTTTAATAGGTTCAGGGCCTTTTCTCACATGGTTACTTTCTAGAAGCCACACCATTTGAAGCTCAAGCTTCTATTACGTAATCTTTAGTGAAGCCAATGCTAAAGAAAATGCTAAAAATAAAAGGTCAGATTAACTAGTTTTCACACAGGAAAATGAACAGTTTCCATCTGTCCCCATGCTCCTATTTCAATCCTGTGTGACTCAATCATCTTGTGAAAGATGTCCATTTTGCAATAGGTAGGAACAGTTGTTTAGAGTTGTTCCTTGCAAAACTGCAGGAACATTTCAAGGTACAGGTACTTTAAGTGCACAGTAGATATCACATCACTTAATACACCACATTATTTCATGTTCATGTACATTAAATACATGCTTTCACTGGGTTCCTCCCAATGGAATGCATGTAGTAAATATTAGTCAATTTGCACTCACTTCAGATAGGTGTTGCAAACAGAAAAGACAAATAGAGAGAGAGAGAGAGAGGAGAGAGAGAGAGAGAGAGAGAGAGAGAGAGAGAGAGAGAGAGAGAGAGAGAATGGTGTAACTATGAAAGGTTCTGTCATATTGGAATGTCCCACAATCCCACCCTTGACCCTGCTCAATGGATTGCATGATGGATGTTACCCATTTCATACCAGTAAACAAGTGGATCCCAAATGGATCCTTCCCTAAAGCAAACAGTCTGATAGTCAGAGCAGACCTGAGACAAAGCTCTCATCTCTTCTTCTTACAGTCTCTTTAGTAGCTCACCACTATCAAACTGTTCCTCTGTGGTCTGAATTTCGTAATTCATACAAAAATACTCCCAAGTAAGAAGATACATACGGAATGTGTCTAAATATCCGGCTGTTAACTCAATGCAAGGGGAGTTTAAAACCTTATTTAAAGAAAACAGATAGAAACATTTGCTTTCATCCCCTGTTGGGTGCACACAACGTATGCTTTAGCTTACCTTTCAATCCTATTTTCGCTGTCATTTTCTTTACTATACAGAATTTGCACTAACGCTTTTAAAATACAAATAAAATATCAAATACAAAAAACAATTGCACATAGCAAACCAGCATCTATTAAAATAGTTGAGGCTTCCAGCTACCATACAGTATGTTGTCCGAAAGAATATTTGCATCTATTTTTTTATCAGACTCAAAGAACAATGTACAGCACAGTATATTAGAGGGCAGTTTATAGAAGCGAAAGGTCCTTGTAAGGTTTCAGCTGTGCAGTGTCTCTGTTATATTAGCTCTAATTCAGAAAAAAAAAACAAAAAAACATTGACTACACTGAGCAGTACATCAGATTTTGTACAGTGTTTTTGGTGGACGACATCTATAGTAAAGCTATAAATCTTATAGCATTCATGATAGAAAATAAGTGTTTGTTTAATCACTGATCTTTAAGCAACGTATGCCTGCGGTTCCAATGAAAGAACCCCTTTTTGTGCAACCTCTGTTTGGTGTTGACGATGAAGCAAAGTTCCCAGTAGGGTGGAGTTGTCTCAGTCTAATGCTTGTTCCGTTGTCTGTGCTTTGGGGATTCGGCATGCTGTGAAGGTGTTACTGTATTACCCAATTCTGGCTCTTCTTGACTGTGCGTGACAGCCCTGAGGGCAGCACTGGATTCTGCTAACTCATTAACCGCTGGCTTGTGGATTTGTGTTCCTTTACTACCCAGTTGAGCTGTCTGTTGTTGAGACCTGTTCCTCTGAGTTTTAGTTCCAGAAAATCTCATCCCCCTTGCACCCCACTCCAGGGGCCCTATTAACAAGAGTAAATGTTTAAAAAAAAAAAAAAAAAATATATATATATATATATATATATATATATATATATATATATATATATAAAAAACACATTAAAACTAACTTTTGCAGTGTTTATAAACATTTTCAGGTTAAACTGAGCATATACCTCTAACCATCTCTAATACAGAGCACACCTCCTTGTTTCAAGTGCGCTATTTTTTAGTGATATAATTTACCAGATCAAGACTGGAAGTTGATGATCTGATAATTATGTTTGTATAGTTATAATTCGTAAGGATTCTTTTTAACAAAATGTTATTAGCTCTTATGCTGTATAAGTTTTATTTTACCATGCTATAGAAGTGCTATGACATTATATGAATTAATAATACACTGTAGCTACCGGAAAAACCAAGAACAAAAAGCACTTGGTAATACGTGTTTTATTGGTTAGTACCGTATCCTTCAAACGTTTGCCCAGAATTTCTAGTAATTTGACTTTATGTATCTTTAGTTTGTTGCTGGCACCTGGAAACCTGAATGGAAGTTGGTTTCACCAAATATGCAGACTATACCTGAAAATAAAACTCACAGCAAGGTAATTTGTGATTTATTTATTAATGATTTATTTCACTGTCTGTCTGCCTATCTATTTATAAACATACTCTCCGGTTCGAAAAAGTGCTTTGAAAAAAAAAAAAAAGTAATAAACCCGCTTTCTAAAACAGCAGAAAAACAATTCCACAAACTGTAAACTTTGATTAATCTGAACGGACTTTACAGACAGGCCTAAACCAAACATTCCTTAAAAGTCTTAAAAGTGCTGAGAAGAATCTAGTTCCTACATAGCCATGGTTCCTAAGCGGTAGTAATGTCTGCGTGGATTCGAGAATTTAGCATCGAAGAGATTCGAGGGTGTCAATACTTTTATATATAAATGTTTTTTTTTTTTTTCACACAATGTGGTTTATATAGGACATGTGCATTAGTCACTATGTGTGTGTGCTGATAAGTGATGCTAATCACATGTACAAGGCATGCATTGATGCATGATTTAACCCTTCACAACCCCCTGGTGGGTGAGTCAGAGTGTATGAAGGCATGCCTTATACATGTGAGTGAATTCGCTGCCGTTATGTTAAAGTGCTACCATATTTCTGATCATTTATTCAGCAAGTTCCCAGACTCTATCCGAGGGAATATTGTTCAGACAGTGTTGTCTGATCTGGGTTGCAAAACCGGACTTCAGGAGATGGAAACCCCCATGCATTCTGCTTGCTTCCCCTTTCAAACAATCACTTCTCGACAACTCTTCTTGAGGAGATCATTCTGAGGTTCTTGTAAATGACCTGAACTTAAAAGAACAGTTAGATTTAAAATAAGGAGAGGGGCAAAGCGAGAGAGAGAGAGAAAGTGTGTGTGAGAGAGAGAGAGAGATAGAGCTTGTGATATATCTGTATATCTTATGATTAAGTTGTAATTGATTAATGTTTGCATATGGATGATAATGCTATGCAGTTTCCACCCACAACTGAACAAAAGCCATCTGAGAAAGGCTGTAAGCATGACCAGAGTGGACAATGCGTTATTTTAAATGGTTTATTACTAGCTAATAACTAGCTTAATAACCTATTAGCAAATGGAATTATTTTGTTAAAGAATCTCAGCTTGTCCGTATCAATGTAATGGGTTTAAATTTGGGCTGCACATCAGTTTAAGGAACTATATAAAGTATATACATGTGTTTATAGATGCAATACTGACTGTTTAAACTGGAAAGTGTTGCCTAAAGGTGTTACAGGTGTTTTTAAAGGCATACTTTAATAGTTTCAAAACAGCTTACTATATGTTAACTAACCATTAGCAAACAGCAGTTCATAAACAACTTATTAGAATGTAGTGTGACCAAACTTCCCACCAGTTCAACGCCTGGTCATGCTGCCTTTCAAAACCCACCCCCACACAATTCTGAGACGATGCAAAGCTTCTGACTTAACTTCCTCTTTCAAGATGTCTGCGTGGTCTCAAAGGGTCATTCAGTGTGTACTATAGTGAAGAAAACAAACACACATATTGCACAGTCCTTATTTTGTATATAGTTTGAGGAGCAAATGGTGTTATAAATAATGAATAACGCATCTCCAAATGTGTTATAAGAGGTGTTATAAACCGTAGTCGTCAGTTAATAATTATCATACTAGGCCATGCAGTTATGCAACATTTTTTAATTTACTGACACAGCATTTCAACAGAGCCTGACTGTTTTAGTGACTGTAAGACACAAGACCCGCTCATTTCTGGTGTCGTTCGGTTGAATGTTTTTCTCTTTCCTTTATCGGCGTGTTTTAGATGCAGTATTTGCAGCGAGTCTTTCCTTTCCAGTCTCCAGCGCAGCGCAGTTCGGATGATGATGACTTGGAGAGACGGAGCCCTCCCTTCGAGGTGTCTGATGGAGAGACAGACCCTGCGGGCAGTATTCCTTACGCAGCCACTGGAGAAGCAGGTGCGTGTAGGTCAACAGTTTCAATAACCACGGTCGGACAGAAAGACAGAAGGCTGTAAGTGATAAGTCTGTCTCTCCTTGCAGGAAGTAAGAAGAAGATCCGCTTGTTCCAGTTCCTGCTTGACCTTCTGCGCAACGGGGACCTGAAGGACAGCATCTGGTGGGTGGACAAAGAGAAAGGGACCTTCCAGTTCTCCTCCAAACACAAGGAAGTCCTGGCCCACCGTTGGGGGTTGCAGAAGGGCAACCGCAAGAAAATGACCTATCAGAAGATGGCCCGGGCTCTCAGAAACTACGGCAAGACCGGCGAGGTGAAGAAAGTGAAGAAAAAGCTGACGTACCAGTTCAGTGGCGAGGTGCTGGGAAGAAGCAATGATAGAAAGATGTACTTGCACTGATACAGCTCCAGAGCTGAGGGAAAACCCACAGCAAAGCCTTAAAAACTGTAGCCAAAAAAGTCTTGGTGCTTCCTTTTGCTTTTGTAGAGTTCATTGAAATATCGAACTTACAGGCACATAAAAACAGAACAAAACAGGTAGTCAGTTTGCTAACAGTTTACATTGAATGTCTCTAATTACTGTGTCGGTACTAAATAAATACATTTGTGCTTGCACATACGTACAATGTTATTATGCATAGTTACAATGTACTTAATGCGTAGATGTTTCTGCACAATATACTGTATGTAAGTACACAATTGTATCAAAAAAGGATTAGGGTTAGGGTTAGGGTTCTATCGTCCAAAAAGATTTCCACATTAAGGACATTGTAACTATGCATTGTAATTGTGTGTAAACACACATGTATTGTAATTGTGTGTAATTAGGTAACGAATATGTAAATACACAGTAATTAGTGACACTTAATCACAAGTTCAAAGCGATGAAGGCATTAGCGTATACATGGCTGAGAGGAGCCTTTCTAATTAAAACAAGAAGTGCGTTGGTTCTGATAATACTATTAGCTAATTTAGATGTATAGCTTTCCACTAGCAAAACTGTTTGCATTGTAAGTAGCAAGTATGTGGCCATGATCTCATCTTTAAACCCGCTGCCTCGCATCCAAAGGAAGCATGTACTGTACAGCTACTTTCATAACAATGGCCAATCATCTAGAAGTCTGTGTAAATTGTGTTCATCAGAGGTCGAATAGACCTTAAACTTATATATGCACTGCCAGGAATGCAATGTTATTTTTTTTAACAATCCGTTGCAAGCTTTTACCTGCCAGGACTTTGCTGCATTTCTTGTATGCATTGATAACTGCACATACCATACTTTTGCACTGATAAATATCAATCTGGTGATTGTCTCACCTATTCCAATGACATAAGCATTAAAACCGGGAAAAAACTCCCAAACAAAATTGCAAAAAGCAGGAGTGATAAAACCTCTTCATATTCCCACTGTTGTTACATTACTTCAATTGTGTCTCGTTTCAACTGGGAATGTAGCTTGATCTGCAAACCACAGGACAATAAATATAAACATGAAAGATAACTAGTAAATATATTCTTAAACCAGGTGAATGTATCATTGGAAAAAAAATATTGTCGACTGTATCATAATTTCAGCCAAATAATTGTATTTAGATCCTGTTGCTAAATGGTGCAAGCAATGCACGGCAATAAAAACGGATTAAATATTTATATATATATCAGCGATTGAAAGGCAACACAGAGTACCGGGAGCTGCTTTAATAATATAGGGAACTGCATGTTATAAAAAGCAGGAACTGATACAGAAAAACACAGCACATGTAGAAAGGGCCATTGTTCCTAATGTCCGCAGCCACACCTCACTTGATACAGCCCTATCTGTGCTCTCGAAATTGAGCTGGCTATATCAAGCAACCACAGAGCCTACAACATCACATGACATTCTTCTGTATTGTTTGCATTTTGTTAGGCGTTTCGGAAAGAATTCTTATACCATTCTATTATAGGCGATGCATGACATGTTCGTTCCAAAACTGTTATCCAAGGTTTTCAACGTGATATATGAAAGTCACTAAATCAGTTTTGATCAATTGAATGAAGTCTGGCACGCATGAAACGCGTCTAAGCTGCTGTCATCAAAACAGGCTTATCATGAGATATACACAAGGTATAGCTCCTTTTTTTATATAAAAATGTAATTTAAGTTGGCATTAATCATGATTTTTTTGTTCTTTTTTTGGAAGTGTAATTTTATTGTTTGACCATTTATTCATTGCTGTCATGGATGAGCAAATAAATCTAAGTCAGAAATATTTAATTTGATACTGTAAATCACGTTGTATTCACAGTCACTTGCTTTAGCAATTTCCAGTAAACTCAGCATTAGACATTAGCGATGAAGGATAGTCTTATTATTATACGGTATGTTTCACAATTGGCATCCATTTGCTGAATGAGTAAAAATTTGTGGACATGTGTTAATATAAAATAAATTATTTTTAAAAAACTCAAACATCTGGTTTTGAAATATCCTTTTTTTTTAGTTTTTTTTTTTTTTCCACTTTGGTAGAGCACTAACACAAACACTAACATAAATGTTCTCTCTATTTTAATGGAATCACACTATCATAAAGCTCACCATAATATATCCAAACAGTTCTACAGCATATTACAATGCAGCACTAACCCTAACCCTAACCCTAACCCTAACCTTATCTCTAACCCTAACCCTGTCCCTAACCCTACCCTATCTCTACCCCTATCTCTACCCCTAACCATATCACTAACCCTAACCCTATCTGTACCCCTATCTCTACCCCTAACCCTATCCCTAACCCTAACCCTAACCCTAACCCTATCTCTACCTCTATCCCTAACCCTAACCCTAACCCTAACCCTAACTAACCCTGTTCTTAAGCACTAACACCTACATGCTAGCATCACACATTTTTGGTTGATTTACAACCCCTAAACTAGAGTGTTTCAATAGACCAGAACATCACACTTCAAAATGAGGTAAGCCATTAAACATTCCAGAACGGTCTATGCAGTACCTGCAAATAAGCCACGTGCCACTAGAGGTCAGTAGTGACACATGCTTTATATTGTGTGTTGACCTAAAAATAATAGCTTGTTATGAACAGTAGAATAGTGTTGCACATTAATTTGTCTAACTGGGGAGGGCAGCTATCCTGACCCTCCTGGGGTACCTCGAAAAGCGAGGCCAAAGAATGTAGTGTAAAATATGAATGAAGTGGTGGTGTTGTCTAGTCCAAGCTTTATTGAGTAATCTATCGTATGAGTTTCCTCACTGAAATGGTTTAAAGTAGTCCTAGGATATCTGTAAACTTACTTATAAGGCTATCTGGTATATAGTAATTAAGCAGTTCTGTGCTGTGCGGGGAATTGTGGATCGGCCCTGCTTGCTACGTTTTCACATATTAAATATTTTTTTTAAAAAGTCCTAGTTTACTATTGGGGATCTACATGAATAAACAAATATGAAGAAGTTCATGAAGGACCGATTTATCAGCGTGATTTACTCCAATTCGTCATTACCCCCAATTTTTTTTTTCTGAATGGAGAAACAAACCCAATAAAGTTAGCAACCCAGAAATAAACAACTAAGACTTTTAATTCAGGAGTTTGAATGAAGTATTGAGTTGTTTCTTAATTGTTTTTTATGTTTAATTGATGTTTTTACATTTAGAGGATTCGGAGTAAATAGGTTTGAGAATCTAGCCCCTCATTTTTACACATATTCCTATTGGTCAGGTAACTTGCTAGAATGATTTAGCAGCCTGATCACATTTTTTCCAACCTTTCTCTGTATCTCTGTTCAGCAGAACCATTTTTCACATAGCAGACAGCTCCAGGAAAGACAAACACATACTGAACACAGAAGTTCTCTTTGTCCCCGACCTCAGTGCCTGCAAATATAGACCAGAGTGAAGGCGCAGACTGCACAAGACAAGCAGGCTTGGTACGCACCCCCCCCCCCCCGCAGCCTAGTAACCAGCATACTGCAACACACCACATAACAAAGCTTAGCAAAACCCTCCAGACAGCCAGTCTGGGAGAGAGCTGGGCGAGATATCTGTGAAGAGGGCAGGCCGGTTTATGCACAGATGCATTCTGGGAAATGTCAATTGGGTGTAACGTCATTGGAAAGATATGCCAGGTCCCTAACTACCCTATGTGGCTTTGCTGGAGACCCCTGTGCAAAGGCAGCAAATCTCCAAACTGACATTTTATTCAATAGAATCATAATACTGTTAAAGGCATTAGCTGAGGCGTTTGCATACTTGACTAACGGGATCCTAGTCACGAAACTTTCACTCCTGTGTTATTTTAAGCGTGTTTCTGTATTAACCACCAGCATAGAACAGTTGCAGGCATGCCAAACAGACATTATGTTTCTTCCAATGGATCATCTCTGGAAAATGTAGCATTTTGTTTTGACACCCCTTCGTCGCGACCCTAGGTTCTCTAAATTAGTCTGCAGTTCCTAGAAAGGCGAGGTACGTGCTTGCTGCTTTTTAATGCTGTCCTAGCTGAGCCAACTGCTAAGATTACCCCTGGGAACGCTCCCCCAAGTTATCTCTATAGCATTGCACAGCACACAGGCACAGGAGGAACGATCTGGAGAATGTGTGGGTGACTCCACTGTAGTCGTTGTCTAAATTTAGGAGGAGGATTCTGTCATGTGGATCATGGAGTTGGGTGGGCATTGATGAAATAATCTTTTTTTATTGGTGGAGGGGGATGTTTGGTGTCCCATTGTTGTGTGTGTGAGGGGGGGGGGGTCTGCTGTTTCAGCCTCACTCTGGGTAAGCACTCAGCAGATCTTTAAAGGCACTGTTTGTAGTGTCTCAAGTTTGTTTGCTGGGACTTCTATCCAAGGACAGTCTCTTCCGAGATGCCAGAACCTACCAAGAAAGCTGGTAAGGGAATGTACCATAATTATTATTCGCAAACATTAAAATCTAAATGACGCATCATCTATGAGAAGAAGTTCCTTCATCGTGTTTTTAATGTATATAGATTTGCTACAAAAGAAAGTGTTTGTTACAGAATCTATAATGGAAAACAGGTCAAGGAATCCATAGGTACTTAAAAAAAAAGTCCTAGATTTTATGGGTCCAATTCAATGCATACAAACATGCAAGCATGTGAACTAGTTCCATGTGTACTCACTTCAAATAGAGTTTTACTGTACGTTTACAAACATTATTTGCTTTTTGCCAAGCACAGTAAAGCTAATTTCCTTCTGTGAATATGTTGACCTAGCCTGTATATTATGTGTACTTGCACAGAATTACTATGTTATTATGCATAGTTACAATGTGCTTAATGTGTAAATATTTTTGCACGATATATGTAAGTATACAATTGTATCTGAAAAGGGTTGGGGTTAGGGTTAGGGATAGAGTTATATTGTGCAAAAAGCTTTACATTGTAACTATGCGTAATAACATTGTAACTAATACCAAGAAACTACTATGTAAACACACAGTAATTAGAGGCACTTCATGTAAAGTGTTACTAAGATATTAAAATATGAATAAGAAGCAGTTAAAATGTGTTGCCGCTGCTTAAGCTGTAGGTCGGTTTCACTCCAATGGTGGGTTGGTTTCACCCCAGCTGCTATCAGACCATTGAACATCCAGAGCATGAAGTGGAAGGTAGCAGGAGTTGATTTATTGGTTACAGTTTAAAAAACAAAAACCTGTATAAGCCAAAAATAAAACAAGCAAAGTACCAAAAACCTTATCACAATGGGTTTAATTAATGGCAGCACCATCAATAGGGTTTTACTGTGCATGCAATACCTGCCTCTGGAAAGAGTGCCTTCATTAATCTGTTAGCACTTTCCGCTTGCAGCTTTCAATCCACATTACAAACTTCCTTTGTTGTGCAGATTAACGAATTATGCAGCTTTAGATCTCGCTGATATTCTGCTCGATTATCAACTAAGCATTCAGATACCAGCGCTAAGTCTTTCCATCATTCTGGGCATGCCGCAGCTTCATGCCGTGTGCATTGTGGAAATGGTCCAGCGTCAGTTTCTGGTAACTTAAGAGCAGCTGACAATGCGGTGCGCGTGCTGATTTGATCAGACAGATGGAAACAGTTTAATTGCTTTCTCGGACTGCTTTACAAAAAGCAACGGGCTCAAGAATGTGTTTATTATCAAGCGCAAGGGGGTAATTATTCCAGAGATACTTTCATGGGCCCGCGTTAAGTGGCACCGCACAGATGTTAGAATTTGGTGCGTCACAGCTGTTGGGCAGCGTACCCAGCCACCTTGCAGACCCTTAATCCGGGAATATTCCCTAGACTCTAGTAGCTCTTGGAGAAATCTGAAGGTGAATAAACTGAACTGTAAGTCCAATTGTCTTATTAGCCATGCCTGAGATGAGGCTGGTGTAACAGCAAGGGGTCGGTTCAGTTAAAAAAGAATGCGTTCCATCAAGACATGTGTTATTGCACATGGCGATATTAAATGTAACCTCCAGATATAAGACCCCAAACACACCCTTGCATTAGCAAAAAATAGGGAGTGGTAATATTCTAGATGCTTGTGAGTTACAACACTTATACTGTAAATACACTGTGGCACTAAAGCATTTGATTGAAAGGCACCATACAACAGGCCTACAATGCGGGGGCAATGCGTCAGTATCATGTCTCACTCACATGGCATATAACAATCAAAAGTAAAAAGGTGCTAGAGCTAAGCCCTGCTGTTACTAGTATTACCTGGTACAGGTAATAGCATGGCAGCTTGTCCAGGTGGTTCAATCCTTTTGTAGTTTGTTATGCAAGGTACAGTCAATGTCAATCCATGTAAATATACCAGAAGCTAAATGAGAAATACTAGCTTGGGTCACTGAGGAAAGTGTTCCACGTTCATACAGACTGGTAATCAATTGTGATAAGACAACTGGAGGAAGATAGCGTCTTTCCTGTATGTTATAGTGTAGTTTAAAAGCTGTTATACAGCGTACTGAAAATCTGTTATTATGAACTAAGAAAAACTAATTCAACTTTTAGCGTCCGCCTTCACCAAGAAGCCCAAGAGTTCAGAAGCTGTGGCCGGCGGGACGGTTGTTTTTGAAGCTGAGACTGAGAAGACAGACACCAAGGTAAAATGGCAGCGGGGCTCTGCCGACATCGTGGCGAGTGAGAAATACCTGATCACTGCGGACGGAAATAAACACTCTCTGACCATCACCAGCATCAGCAAGGAGGATGACGTCGTCTACTCAGTAATTGCAGGGAGCTCCAAGGTCAAATTTGAACTCAAAGTAAAAGAACAGCAAGGTGGGTCTCAGACCAATCACAAAGTCTTTTAAACTTTACAGTACGCCACCTTTACTGGTCACCATTATATCATAAAACCGCTATAATAATGTATGAAGATAGGTTTCCTGCTATTGGAATATCTGAATAACACTTTAGATGCCTTGGCCCTTGTTTCAGTACAAGTGTTTATTCTGGAAAGTTGACAGATGTACTTGTTGCATGCTGGCTCAAATCTCGTGGGATGACCTTCGTTTTAACATTGAGGCATTCATTACCATTTGTGTCTCTGTTAGGGACCCGTCATGCAAACTAATAATTATAATACAGGAACGTGTTTGGCAAACTCAGGCATTACCTAAAATAAATCACAAAAATACAGTCATTAAATGCACACTCATTTAACAACATGAAAGTAATGGGGGTTTATTGTCAAACATAATAAACTATTAACTGCTTTGTCTGTAGATGGACTTGAGAGATTTTAAATAAAGGACTAAAACGTATCTCGTCGTTAACCCTAAAGACCCTGATATTGTCAGATCTCACACGCTAAACCCCAGTCTGTATTCAGTGCAGTGTTACTAGTGCAGTATTATTGCTTGCCCAATAGGGGGCAGTCTCCCCTCAGATCTCAGTCATTGCCCCACAGTGGTGTCATAGGAGACAACCTCCATCTGTGCAGTGAAAATGCTGGATTCCTTATTTTTTTGTTTAACCTTAAATGTCAATACAGTGCATGCCAACAGATGCAGTGCTGCCAGATGTCTTCCCTTTTGTGTATTTTATTTGAAGGCCAGTTACTTCAGCAGTTTGGATTAGATACACAGATAGGAAACGTAACATGGTGCAGTTGTGCACACAGGGGCTGAGGGGGCTATTGTAATAAAACAGTTTAAACCCTGGAACCTTGTGTGACTAGCAGTACTGTAATGCAAAGGACACCAGCCTGCAGTAAGCACTGTTGTTTCCAGTTGCTCAGACTCATAAAGACTGCTCAGTGTTTTGAGACTGTGTCTTGGCACTGTGTCTTTAAATTAGTATTGAAATTTTACAGAGAAAACAGAAAATGCTGCTGCCAGCTCCCCTGCCTCTGCTGAAGGTCAACCTCAAGCAAGCCACCAGCAAGACGGTGAGGAGGAGTGAGAATGAGACAGTGTAATACGAAGCGCTTCATCAGGGTGTAAATTCAGGGTGGTAGTAGTACATGTAACACACATTCATCTACAAGTGTTAGTTATTCACGAACAGCCCTTGCCTCTCCATTCAATTCCATGGGCTGAGATTCATTGTAGTGGCTATGATAGAATATGAAAGGCTGAGATTCATTGTAGTGGCTATGATAGAATATGAAAGGCTGAGATTCTTTGTAGTGGCTATGATAGAATATGAAAGGCTGAGATTCTTTGTAGTGGCTATGATAGAATATGAAAGGCTGAGATTCTTTGTAGTGGCTATGATAGAATATGAAAGGCTGAGATTCATTGTAGTGGCTATGATAGAATATGAAAGGCTGAGATTCATTGTAGTGGCTATGATAGAATATGAAAGGCTGAGATTCATTGTAGTGGCTATGATAGAATATGAAAGACTGAGATTCATTGTAGTGGCTATGATAGAATATGAAAGGCTGAGATTCATTGTAGTGGCTATGATAGAATATGAAAGGCTGAGCACATTGCTTTCCACAGCTTCTGCTGAGAGCCAGCAACCAGACACGAGACAGGACCTGACGGGACTATTCCTGGAGAAGCCCCAGAGTGGAGAGGTGACAATGGGTAAGAAAGAATGAGCTGATATTAACTCTTCACCCGGAGGGCCACTGGCACTGCACAGCGCTGTCAGATAAGAAATGTAACGACTGTGGAGTGCCATACAGTACATGTTTGTGTACGTGTTTTAGATCCTTCTGGTTAAAGTCCGGGGCTTGTAACCAGAAGGTCACCATTTCAAATCCCACCTCTGCCACTGACTGACTCACTGTGTGTGACCCTGAGCAAGTCACTTAACCTCCTTGTGCTCCATCCTGCGGAAGAGATGTTAAATCTCTGTCCTATTGTAAGTGACTCTGCATATAATGCACAGTTCACAGTCTACCTCTGTAAAGCGCTTTGTGATGGTGGTCCACTATGAAAGACACTATATAAAAATAAAAAAATATATATATTATTATTATTATTATTATTATTATTATTATTATTATATTATGATTAACATGGATATATGCCATTAAATATACTAAAGTCTATATTATATTATTATCAATTAATCAGAGAGAAAGAATGCGGGGGGGGGGTTGAATAATATTCCCACCCCCCTTTTTGAATTTTGTATTTCATAATTGAATTGATACATTTGCAGGCATTTGGAGATGGTCCTTTGTGAAGAACAGAGCAGTTCTTCTGAGCATTCTTTAATATAGCGGGGATTTTGTTTCACCATTCCACACTGCCTTTATTTTCAGGTGCCAACATTACTTTCATTGCAAAGGTTGGCTCTGCCAACCTAATAAAGAAACCAGCAGTGAAGTGGTTTAAAGGCAAGTGGATGGACCTGGCCAGCAAAGCTGGCAAGCACCTGCAGCTGAAGGAGCTGTACGACAGGAATACCAAGGTGAGAGCAGCCCGCTCCAGAACTGGATTCAATTCCCACACTGCCTCAGGAAACATTTAGACATGAACAGGTGCCAGCCAGTGCTCCAGGAGGCAGTACCCAGGAGGGAGCTGGACCACATGGAACATATAAGGGCTAGAACTGGCAGTACAATGCAGTGTCTCACATTACTGTGTATTTACAATGTTGTTATGCATGGTTACAATGTACTTAATGTGCAGATCTTTTTACACAATATAACCCTAACCCTAATCCCTTTCTGAAACAATTGTGTAATTACATACACACATTCAGTACATTGTAACTATACATAATAACACTGTAATTATGTGTAAGTATGCATGTATTTACTTAGTAACTACTATGTAAATACACAGTAATTAGAGACACTTAATGTCATCGAAATAAAGAACCACTGGGTCACATGTTACAAGGAAAGGGATTATGCTCTAGAAAGCTGATGCTGATCAACTTATCTGTGGTTGGAAAATATTGGTAACTGATAAGCAGAGATGACATTAGAGAGATTGCAATCACTATACCTGGACCTTAAATGTAGATACTGAGCAAGTATTGACTGTTCAACAAAGATGGTAATATATAAAGGCATTATTATTATTATTATTATTATTATTATTATTTTTTATTATTATTATTATTATTATTGTAGGCATGACAAGTTTGCATGCATACAGAATTGCTGCTGTCCAATATGGTTCCACAATATAGACGCCTGCAATGGTTCTTTGTAACTGTGCTGAGCTGAACTGAGCTGTCCTGATCGTTTGCAGGTGTACACCTTTGAGATGCAAATCATTGGAGCCAAGGCCAACTACTCTGGTGCGTACAGATGTGAAGTCTCCTCCAAGGACAAGTTTGACAGCTGCAACTTTGATCTCATTGTGCATGGTACGTCCTCCTCCACCACTCAACGCCTCCGATTAAGAGGCTTTGAAATTTATACCCGTTACGTGTCTCATACTAGAAAATCAGCACAAAAAAAGAGCTTGGCTTGTGAATATTTAATAGATTGTGAAAGAGTTTCCAAAGACACAGAGGTCAGGAACATCAGCGTTGGATCAGTTTCAAATGAACGTGAGTCAGTTAACTGACTTGTGCTAAAGAGCACAGTGCTGACAAGCCACAAGCCTTCTATTGCATTTGAGTGGATGTGCAGTAACTACACAACTGTTACATCAGAGTTACACATTACACTGAGCTTGAGGAGAAGAACTGTATTAAATGCATGCTGCTAATGTATGTGTTCTTATAATTGGGTTCAATGCATGCTAAATGCATGTACTGTAGTAAACGTTACAAAATACCAAATAAAGTGCATCGAGGGAGATAAATGTACAGGACTTGTGTTACAAAGAAACTGTTACGTTAATTGTGATTTTGAGACTTCTTTTTTTGTAATTCATTTTTGCAGAGGCACATGTCGAAGAAATTGATATCCGTTCAGCTTTCAGACGCACGTAAGTGCTGGAGCTTTTCAATTAAGAACTTGAGTTAAATGTTTCAATTTACATTTGTAACAGTAATGCAAGCTGTCATAGTTATTAAAATGTTTGTAAGTTCATTATGCTGATATAAGCTGTTCCTATAGAGTTACTGTACACTGTAGACTATCGTTACTTTCAGTTTGACTTTTGAGGAGGGCATACAAAACTAATTAAAGCACTAGATGGTATAGGTTAGTATATCTCTTAAACGTCATTACACGTTCAGAAAAATCTGCTTTGACTTAAAATCTTTGATGCAATTACAATTCTTTTCCACCTGATGGCACTATGTCCTAAGTTAAAAATCCCAGCTATAGAATCTATTAGGTAAAACCCCATTAAAATGGAGGTATTAATATGAGCTCCCCTTGCCCTTATCAGACATTATCTTTTCAGTCACATCAGCACTAAAACTAAGTATTGGACTCATTAGTTTAGTGCAAAATTCGCAACCTAGTCCCTAATACAGTGCTATTCCCTATCAAAAATAGAGAGCCGCTGAGCCATTATGGCGCTATATTGGCATGTCATTCAGTGGTACTGTAGAACATCTCTGAATGCAGCCCAGCTTAGCTTTGCTTTAATCCAGGCATTACAGGTTTGCACTGGTCTGCATACAGTAGCTACTGGTACTTGTACTCAATGCATTATGGGTCACCTTCACGTACATTTGTCTATTGATGTCTGCTGCTTTTCTGTAACAATGAAGTCAGTTTAAACCTTTTACTGCAATGTAATGATTCACTTTGGAAATGACCGTTTATTAGGAGCCTCATACCAGGAGGTAAACGGAAGAGTACAGCAGGTGGAAGGTAGTACAAAAAACATTTGTTGCAGACTTTTGTTTCCAGGCTTTCTGGCAGGGTGGTCGTGGGATAAGAGATAAAAAAAAAAACATAATAAGGAAAAAATAAGTCCCCCTTGTTTATTTGTGCAAATACAATCCATTAAACAGCAATACAAAAATGTGCATGTGGTTAGTTATAGTAATACAACAACATTGGTCATCTTAAATAAATAATTGGGCAGACTTTTTTTCCTCTCTCGCTCTGCACCACCACCTATCCCTTTCAGAAACAGTGAGACCAGCTGCACAAATAAGAATCTCCCAGAATTCCTTGTGCTAATGGTTGACTACAAAGCTACGAATGTTACTATGCATCGTACTTTTAGTGCAACAGAATTCTGGGCTGGATAAGCGTGCTCATCCATACACTGTGTGTTTTGTTCTGTTTTTGGAATTCACTGAAAACAGGCTTTGTTTTTAATCCCAGTACTGTAGCACTAGCACCAGATTACTGGAACCAAAGGACATGTGCCAGTGTGGCATTAGTCAAGATTAAAACAAAAGCTCTGTGTCTCCATTGTTTAGTTCATTCCATATCTAAATACCTCCTCCCATTCATTACCCACACTGTTAGCGATGAAAAAATAACCCTATGGAGCTTTCTGGTTATTTTGTTCTTGTTAGAAATTGAGCCTGTACTTGATCTCTTCATTTCATCAAACTAACCGCAAGCCTTTGTCTTCATTCACACATATCTTCCACTATGATGTATGCCAGCCCAATCCCTTTCATACATGTCTTGTACCCTCGGTAGTTACTGATAGCTGTGCGGTGGTGTTGATAAAACCTAATACTGACTCCTCAACCAACATGTGGAAAGAAAACCATAGAAGACACTGATACAGTATGTGGGTACATCCTTACACTATAACACATACTGGTGGTGTTTCAATGAGTTAAAAAGTTATTATCACCTACAGTGGTCAATATAGAAATAGTTTACCATGCATAGATTATAAGATACACAATTATTTGGCATCATTTAACACTTTTTGTTTGCCTGTTACACACTTGAAGGTTGCAGTGTAAGCTATTTGCTTCATGTTCGTAAAATCAGAGACCAACTACAACGTCACTTGCAATTCCCATTCAGATGACCCTTTGGTTGTATATGTGCAATTAAATTAAACAAGTAGAGACTTCTGAGGACTTGAAAGCTAGTGATTTGATTTGGTGAATTTTCTAATAAATAGTATCAACGCTTCAGATCTAGCTGAAGAAGGTGGAAGCCGAAGAGTTGTAGCTAATTATCAGAAGAGTGAGTTATCACTTTATCAGTGACTTTTCTTTCTTCATTATATTTGGGTGTCCTGGAAAATCTTGATGCACCATCATTTTAATTAAAATGACCTGCAAAAAATATTTTCTGGAAATAAAAAAGAAAGATATGTAGGAAAACCCCACAGGCATTTTCTTTTTTTGTTGGTAACAGGAACCAAGGACAGGTTATCTATAAAAAAAAAAAAAAAAAAAAACATTTTAAATTTGAATTGCTGCTTATCAAGTGTTTGCAGGACACCCCTCTGTGAGTAACCACTTGGCGCAGTCCGGGCTGTAGCGCAGGTGAGGGTTCCCAGCAGGTGTTCCAGACCATGCTGATTGGATGTCCTGTTCTCATTCTCCTGTACAGTAGCTGTGATGGAGGCGAGGAGGCAGGAGAGCTGGATTTCAGTGCTTTGCTGAGAAAGAGGTACCGTGTAAACATATTCAAATAACCAACACTGATCAAGCCATTACTTAATATCTCTGTGCCTTACATACTGTTCAGTATAGCTTTCCATCCATGCAGCTGTTTATCAGTAGCTCAGATTTAATTACGTGCTATGGAACAGTGCTGGCATCAGTTCTATAATCAGTTAAACTGGTATCATTTTTCACCTTGAAAATGTCAACATTTCATATAATATGGAACTGCATAGTGCATTGACGTGTATTACTGTACTTGATATATTATACGCAGTGTAAAATTGTATTCTGCTCTAATGCATTTTCCCTTTTATCCTTATACCTGTTTGCCTGTCATCCTGTTCCTTCACTGATATACGGATTACCCCTACCCCCCTCTCAGAGAGTAAGGATCTCAGTGTGTGCGGATCAAACTAGACTAATGCATGGGACCCGTTGTGCATGGATAGCAACCATTAACACTGGTGAATATTGCACTGCAGACATGCATGGATGCAGGCTGGTACCTCCACCACACACTGCTTGAAGATAAGAAATGGGCAGTACTTGTCTGAATGGAAGTACGCTTAAAGAGCCACTTGGTACTGCTATGAAATATTAGAGTTATATTGAGTAATGCCATCATCATTTGTTATAATCACTTTTAAAGCCCCTGCATGGCCTCAATAGAGCCCTAAGAATCGTATTTAACCTCTGGTACACCAGAATGTGACTTATTAGACTGTCTCTCTGGTGCCCTCTAGTGGATGCAAGAAATACCACATTTGTTCTATGCGGTATTTGTTACTGATGTATTTTCTACTAGAGTTATCATGCTCTTTAACATCCAAACGTTGTGGTTATCTTTTAATAGAAAGCCAATAGGAACATTACTCCTAGAGCCAGGGCCCATTAAAGCTACATATTACTGCAGAACTGTAGTCTACAGCTTGTTTAATGATAACAAATCACACGATGGAAAGAAATGACCCGTCGACTCAAGAGAATGAAAATGCTTCCAACTGCTTAATTTCATGAACACACACACAAAAAAAAAAAACATAGAGCCAGCAGGAAAAGGAGTGTAGCTGAAAATTAGTCTGCCTCTTGAAATAATGGAATACGTTTTTCGTGGCCATGAGAGAATTCGCACACATTTTAGTGTGAGTTAAAACTAACCTTTTTAAAGCTCAAACCACGAAGCAGCACCCACAGCGGACTGTGGCATTTCACTCCTGCGCTTGTTTGTCTTGGTAAGTAAACACCCTTATGATAAAGCGAATGAGCTGTTGTAAATGGAGCTCTATTATTCAAATGAGGGTGTGCAGCATATTCATCAACACTCTGATACATGCCTTTCAAAATCCCTTCTCTCACACAGTGTGATGTCATATATAGGAAAGCAGGGCTGCACAAGGTCCTTGAAGTCAGGAGCACTGCTCTTTTCTCCACCTCTACCCCAAAATGACCTCAGTCCAATCTTAATCACTTCATGAATTCATGATACCCGTAAAACCCAGAGGACTTGGGATCTCAAAGACCTGTATCAAAACATCTTCACATTTCTAATGCATTTGAAAAGAAAAATAAAATCCACTTTTGCACGTGTTTCAATATCACCTTTATTTACCAAGCACTTCCCCCCCCCCCATTTTGTTAATATCACTTGTCTGTGTACGCTCCTGTAGTAGAAATGTTTACAATCGCACTAGTTTTTGTCATATATAAACATTTCTGATTTGTTGTTTTTGAACGTATTCTGTGCCCCACACATGATAACCCTAAAACCATAAATCTGTATTTTATAATGTTTCCTGCTGACTTATTTCATTTGCAAACAGACATTCAAACTCTGACGCTCAGGCTAATGCTCAGCTGAGGTAATGGTACAGCCTTGTTACTCTTACAAGTCTTTACCACACATACTGGCCGCTCAGATATCTCCAACGCACTTTTTCCCCCTGCATTATCACATGAATGTTAAGAGCAAGTACCATTATAAAAAGTGTGAGCTTGTAACAGATTAGCTGATGGTCAGGGAGTCAGGTAGGCAGGAATCACTGGAACAGCCAAATTAAGTTTCAGCACAGGGATGAGCATTTGTATAGAAAACAAACAAATAAAACCAGTGAGATACAAACAAAAGTCGCCTCTCTTCTTAACAAAACCCGGCCCCCTTGATAGCAGCACTACATGAGTTCTATCTTTGAACTCACTTTCAGACTGATCCAAGTGGCTCTAGACATGTAGCCAAGCTAATCAGCGATTTAGCCTGACCACATGCACCTAGATTTCTTGAGTTATGGTTGTTCACCCTGTCTCGGACAAATCAGCGAAACAGCCTGCAATCATTCACCCTGCCACAGCGCTATGAGTGTTTTTGTGTGTAGCTCATTTGCCTGCTTTAAAAAAAAAAAAAAAAAAAAAAAGAATCATTTTTTTGTTGAGGGAGAGGGCAGCATTTGCATTGTTGAGACCTGCTGGTTGCTCTTGTAAACAAGATGCAGAACTCCAGCAAGCTTTTCCAGGGTTTACATCAATAGAACACTGGTCTTCAATGGGTTAATCATAGGCTTAAGATATTAATTTAAAATTGAGAGATCTACAGTTACTTTCTTGGCTGATATATGTGCAGTTTACAGACAAATGCAGTGTGTATTTTAAAGTTTCTGAATCTCGAGCACCTTTTTTGTAATGGTGCTTGGCCTCAAGCATTTCTGTTCGACACGCCCTTCCCAACATTTAAAAAAGGTATCAGTTCTTCACTTTCATTTTCCACTCAAAAACCTGGTCCAGTGATGGAAAAAAAGATTCCCCAAGTACATACTGTAGCAGTGTGATCCATTCCTGGTTTTACTCTTGAGTCTAATAAGACACACCAGAGCTTGTTACCTCAAGCTCACAGCTGGGTATGGGTTGAAACTGCTATGCAATAGGAGTCTTATTTCCATCCCCGTGGTCTACTCTCTATGGTGTTTGACAATGAACACACTGTATGTAGACCCACAGGAGGAATATCTAAGAACACAAAACACCTACCCTATGAATGACAGTAACTGTCCAGCCAGGGGCAGCACCACAAACCCTTGCCTTTCCATTGTAATTGTTAATTGACTGTACAGAATGTACAGGTGTTCAGCACCTGCCTATGAGTTAGTAAGTCCCAAATTGTCACATTGTGACCTGTGTTGCTCTCCTGGTTACACAGTTGAAAGTCAAAATCACAGAAAAGGAATTTGTATTTTTTCACCAAAGCATTGGGCATGAGTTGTTTATTTTTATGAATTTCATCAAACTGTCCTAGACTGTGGTTAAAGAAGTCATCAACTATCTGGAACTGCTTCAGGAATGCATAACATTATTCACAAAGAAACCCTTTGGTTATCACAAGATTATTGCGGATATTTGTGCAATGCATGAAATATGAATGGCACTTTAGTTTAACGATCCGCTATAAAAATTAATAAGAACTATACATATATACATATGTTAAACAACATCACAGTGTAATAATATCGATACTATATCAGCAAGCTAAAGTAACACACTGATGTAAGCCATGCATTGTAAGAAAATACTTACACTGTAATAAATAGTTATCTCTTGTTAATAATCTTTATCAATAACATGTGTATTAATGGATCATTAAACTAGTGTGGCCAAAATGTAACTGAAAAAGTACTGTCATTCTTTGCAGTAGTTTGTACATGTTAGAAATTGTATTTTTGTACTTTCTGGATAGTTCTCCTAGCAGTGCACGTCTAAGTGATTCATTTATATTATCATTCTTCAATCTTCAATATACACTGATATTTGAAAAATATGCATTGCAAAATGAAAAAGGGAGGTTTTGCTCAATGATAATTACAAGTCTGATTGGCCACTGAACCTACAGTAAATTGCAAAGTGGTGCAAAGCATCTGACAGTAGATGCGCAGCACTGTTTATCATGCAATGCAATGTGTGCCCTGTGTTAACAAGTTTTGCTTTGCTTTGCCATGGGGGTGCCTTTCGGTTTCTGCTGGTGTTGTGCATCTTTCTGAGTGCAGCAGTTTTTTAAAAGCATCAAATCGGTAAGAAAATGATCAAAAAGCGGTTTTCGATGCATGATTGTTCAGCCTGTTTGTTGTTGTTCATTTGCTTATCTATCAGTGATCAAGCCTGTTGAATTTGTCTGACTGGAATGTACATTTCTGTGTTTTCTCTTAAATCAGAATAGAAAGTAGAAAAGAAAGTAATGATATGTTTTTAAGGGAAATATCTTTACTTATTTCTATAAGTGCAAACGTTAACATTTAAAATCATGTTAAATATATGTAAATATTTGTAAATATGATCATGTGAGTTATACATTTGAACCAAGATACTAGTATTATTGAGCAATGTTTAAAAGAAACATCGCAACATCTGTTTGCACAAGAGAAAACAGGCCCAGTTTACTAAGTCATGTTTAAGTTGATCAGCTGTAAAATGACAGTGGCAATTTGCTGTGTTTTAGTAGTTTTCTGGGCAAGTTAAAAGTCCTTTAATCGTTCCATTTGTTTACTGAGCTTAGTTAACCCAGTCCCTTATCTTGCTCTGTGGAGCGTTCGTGATGCTCTGCATGTTGTTGCTCCAGGGCCACCCACGTGAGCAATGAGCCGGAGGTGGACGTGTGGGAAATCCTAAAGAACGCGCCTCCATCCGAGTACGAGAAGATCGCCTTCCAATACGGCATCACCGACCTGCGCGGCATGCTGAAGAGACTGAAGAGGATGAAGAAAGACGAAAAGAAGAGTCAAGGTTGGTGGTCTGTGGGTCGCGGTTAAAGCATCACAGAACAGTCCATCAGGCCGGTCAAGTGCAACCTGTCACAAGAGACTCAGAAATGTCCTCTAAGGACGAGAAGTTGCCCTTGTTATGAAAACAGATCGCTCTGCGGTGTGCCTTGATAAATCTGGGCAGGATCTATTTTATTGCTCTAACATTAGACTATTGCTGACCTGCACTATCGCAGACCACTTTTTTTTTTAATTGAATTTCAAATTCCACTACTGCTTGTATTAAAAACATCGTAGAGAGCAGCAGTAACCAAAACGGTTGTCGACATGACCTTAAAGATTTTACTGTACCTTCCAACTGGGCATTTTGAAGTCATAGGTGATGTTTCTTCTTATTCTAGCCTTCCTTAAGAAGCTTGACCCAGCCTACCAGGTGGACAAAGGTCACAGAATGAAGATTATGGTTGAGGTGGCCGATCCTGATGCGGAGGTGAAGTGGCTGAAGAATGGGCAGGAAATCCAAATGAGTGGCAGGTACGAGCGAAGCAAAGGCATGCTTGCTGTATTGCTGCCGTCCATTAAACTAAACGTGTGCATCAGAGATTTAAAAGGAAGTAAAGGTTTCACACTCACAATAAATCCCTAGTTATTGGGCATAACCTTGGTAGCTCACCTTGTCTGTACTCTTACCTGGCCAACGTGATCTACCATGCATTAGCACCCTCGAATCAGGTTTCTATCTTTCCAATCAAGTCTTGGAGACTATGTTCTAAGCATTTGCAGTACATGTTTTTAAAGCCTTGTTTGCTAAAAAGTATTCAGTGATGAAAGTGATGTCATAAAAATATTATTGCATATGGTTTATCATTTTTGTCATTTAAAAATTATTTTTTAAAATATTTTCGCTCCCTTCTGAATTGCTTCTTCTTTTCTTTCTTCTTACGTTCTGACTACCGCGTGGGACTGTTACGACGTCTCTTGTAGCAAGTAAGTTCATCTATGCTGTGCACATTAACACTGCTTTTACTGTGCATGTGGGAAGGTGAACTTAAAAAGGGGAGGGTTGGTGACCTTATACGTTCTCAGACTGTCTCTTCTGCCCTTTGCTAAACCAGGTACTTATTTGAGAATGTCGGAAATAAAAGGATTCTGACCATCAACAACTGCTCTCTGGCTGATGACGCTGCCTACCAGTGTGTCATCGGAGAGGAGAAGTGCTTCACTGAGCTCTTCGTCAAAGGTAGGCTTCAGAGAAAGGAGATCATTATCCAATGGAAGCACTGTCCATTTTGTGAACTATTACTGTATGATAATATTGAATCATTTACAACGTATGTGTTATATATACTGTCGACTCTCGCTTTTCCAAACCACTTGGGGACCGAACGCTGTTCAGACTAACGATGTTATCTGGTTAGTGATGGGAACCTGTACCATACTAAAACTGCCTTGACTGGTGTTTAGTACATGTTTCACATACTATTCCAATATTGGAGTTTGTTTCTATAGTTTATATCAGCATGTACAGTATTTCATGCTGCTTGCATGGTTCTGACTATAGTTGGCTAATAAGAGACTACGGTATTTAAAACGCCCTTCCTGTTTCAGTGCTGCTGAGTTCTGTTATATAACAGCTTGAAAGAGCTAGAGTTTTGAATATTTCCCTCTGACGGGCTGGTATAATAAGTAAAACATTACCTAAACTAAGATAACCATATGCAATTATTTAATGCTAAAGCTGCAAAACATGCCAAAAACATCACTTACCTATAATTTAATATTACAATTTATTTGGCTCTTTATAAAAGCCGCTATAAGGATTTAATTAAAAAAGATCACTTTTTTGTTGCTTGCAGTCAAACACAGTAAACAGTAGTACATATCTGATCTCAGTGATGCGACAGATAGGTCTGTGTTTGTTCCCTCTCTGTGTCTCTAGAGCCCCCGGTACTCATCTTGCAATCCCTTGAGGATCAGATGGCGATGAAGGGAGAGAGAGTGGAGTTCGTGTGTGAGGTCTCCGAGGAGGGAGCCCTGGTCAAATGGTGAGTGGTTGAAGGGCTAAAGGACTACTTTATATCTACATATTTCATAATGTTGAATCTCTTTCCTCTGTTGATTTTACTTGGGTTCAACATGGGACCTGCTTTTGAAAAGACTCCTTAAAGCTGGATTTCTATTGCTGTGGTTATATAAGAACATAAGAAATTCTAAAACGAGAAAAGGCCATTCGGCCCTCCTGTGCTATATGACTTGCCCCCATTGACAGACAGGGTCAGTAAGAGAGCTAATCCCACCTCCTCCAGCAGGTGTCTCTATTAGGTAGAGGGTGGTAGTGATGCCATTTCAAAAGGTTGAAAAGATGTGTAGAAGACATGTGAGCAACTTCACTGACAATATCCACCAAAAAAACAACTGCTCTTCTTCATTAAAAGATACTGGTGACTGAGAGCACAGATGTACTGGTAATGCTGATGCCCTATTTTTACTCATAACAAATGAATGGCAGCTTTAAGTTGTAAGGATGTCTTTACATCTCTTGTTTAATATGATCTTTATATGAACATGTGCAAAGCAAATGTGGAAGTAAACAGAGCACACATTTTAAAGGGTTATCACTGGAGTTAGAGACAGCTTCAAAAAACATATGAGTAAAATCTTATGGACAAAAGCATAGTAACCTTGAAACGTGACAATGTTGTGGTACCACAGAATACTGTGTGGTTACATTTATATACATTGTAAATGTTTGTTTGTAACAATAGTCAATATTAATATCAGTATCAAATAAAAACAAATAAAAAGCTAGATGGCAACACTGTATAGTATTTGTAATTAAAATGTATATACACAGGAACAAAAATGTTCATGGTTTACTATTAAGTTTAAAGAAGGTACACAATTTATACTCAACACTGACGTTAAATAATCACGAAAAAGCAACAACGCTGTGTAACACCTTCTCAATACATTTACCAAGTCTGTTTAAAAGAGTTGTGAGGGTTGAATGGAAATCCTAGCAACACCACTGTGTCTGTCTGTCTGTCTGTCTGTCTGTCTGTCTGCCTACCGGAGTGTTGCTCTGCACATTGAATCCCTCTTTGCCCCCCACTCGTGTCGCTGGCACTCTGGTTTAATAAGTCAGCACTTATCCCTTGACCTTGTAGGGAAAAGGATGGCGTGGAGCTGACCCGTGAGGAGACGTTCAAATATCGCTTCAAGAAAGACGGCAGGAAGCACTACCTGATCATCAACGAAGCTACCAAGGAAGACTGTGGCCACTACATGGTCAAGACCAATGGCGGGGAGTCTGTAGCTGAGCTCATGGTCCAAGGTGCGTTTCGAAGCACTAACCATATAAGTGCTTACAGCATGGTAACAACAGCAGCAGAGAGGATTCTGTCTCTGAACCTGCTGGACTGTCAGAAGAGTCTTTGCACTAGAGAAGTTCGTTATGTGCATTTAACCCTTTCAGTCCTTAATTATTGTTGTCGAGCTGAAGAATGGAACACCTTTATTGAGTGTACATGAGAACAGGAAAAACTTTTTTTTTTTTTTTTTTTTTTTTTTTTTTTTACACATATTTACACACTACCTCAGCCTAGGAGCCATGAGGTTCCCATGTGATTTCCGACAGCATGTGTTAACATTGGGTGCTAAGATCAGACTGGACCTTAGGGTCTCTCCAGGGCTGAAAGGGTTAGCTCTAATTCCATATGCACTACTTCAATACTGTTTCCCTTCCTGAAATCTGATCGACAAGTCTCCATCTGGGTGTCAAGGTTATTACTGAAATAAAATGTAAATGCTTCTATACTTAGAAAACATCCACACTTTGTTTTGTTTGGGTCATACCCAACAAGGTCTTGGCAGAGCTCAATGGACTTTGTACTGAAGTGCTCCACCTGTTTCCTTTTTCCCCTGGAGTTTCACGTCCTGGGTTAACACATTTCTCTTCGTAACATATCAGAGAAGCAGGTGGGGGCCAGCTCACTGCTTATAAGGAACACCAGCTGCACTGTGGAAATAATATTACAACTGAGAAAAAACTACAGCTAAACAAAAATAAACAAATGCCCTGTCTCCACTGCCTGGCTTTGTATCTCAAACTCGATGTAGCCAAACTGGCTACAAAGAAAGTGTGTCGTCACGTAGCCAGGAGGTGCATCTAGAGAAGAAACAGACAGGGAAATACTCTGCCATGGTGGCTGATTTACTTTCATATAGGTAAAGCACACATATGACATTCTCTTCTGACAAACATTTTGCTCTCCTCTGCCTGACAGAAAAAGATTTGGAAGTGTACCAGAGCATTGCTGATCTGACAGTGAAGGCCAGAGACCAGGCCGTGTTTAAATGCGAGGTCTCGGACGAGAACGTGAAAGGAATCTGGTACAAGAACGGCGTGGAGGTGAAAGCCAATGACAGAGTTCACATCACACACATCGGCAGGTGAGAAGTCACACTGTGACTCCCGAGATACAGTATCATGCAATGCCATCCCTTACTCTGCCCTGTTCTAATGTAGACACAGAAAAAGAGTTTATTTTTCAGCTCGACTAAAAAAAATTCAGGACTATTAAACATGCATAGTATAATCATGGGAAAAGCATGGGAAAACTGCAAAAATATCATTATGACAGAGAATACTAAGATGCTTCAAACACTTTATTATCTGCAATGATAAAATATTAATTTCTCTCTAGGAATCATAAATTGACAATTGATGACGTGAAGCCAGAAGATGAAGGCGATTACACCTTTGTCCCTGAAGGATACGCTTTTAATCTCTCTGCCAAACTGAACTTCCTAGGTATTCATCATACAGTCCTTCCAACAACACACCCAATATATTTTACCCCAAGAAATAGCACAATTTCTATTAATGTGGAATGACAGATTGACATCCACTGAGTGACGTTTGAAACAAGAGAGGTTATCCCACAGTTAAAGAAAAGTGTGCAATTTTCAAATTTGGTTTTAAAGGTACATTGTATTCTGCTCAAGAATATATAAAACAATCCAAATATATTTGTTAATTGTGTTTTTTTCCCCCTCCTACAGAGGTCAAGATCGACTATGTGCCTAGACAAAGTACGTTTTTGTAATCTCTTTTGAATAGTTATTATGCTAGCTTTTTTCATTTGTCTTTTATATTAATCTGAATCCCAGATCCCATTCGGTATGTTTTTTGGATTGGTTCTTTGGCTTCATGCGCACCCCCTACTATAAAACCTTGTTAGTTAATGCATAATGGTGGGTTTCTAGTAATATATTGTTCGTGATGCATTGCACTAAATGCAGTAACATATATGTGTGATGATTGATTTTGACAGATCCACCCAAAATTCACCTGGACTGTGTTGGCCACACCCCTGAGACCACTATCATTGTGGTGGCTGGGAACAAACTGAGACTGGACGTGCCCATTACAGGAGACCCTGCTCCCACTGTGGTGTGGACCAAAGCTGACAAGGTATTCACCCATCATACCTAACACATGCCACAGGATTTATCAGCCTATATACATTACTGACATAGAAATACTTTGAAATAAAGCTAATTTATAATTATCCTTCATTTACCTCTAGTACGGTATAGTAACATGACTGCTGTTGAGAAACTTGACTGTCAGATGAGAAAGAAAGAAAGAAAGAAAGAAAGAAAGAAAGAAAGAAAGAAAGAAAGAAAGAAAGAAAGAAAGAAAGAAAGAAAGAAAGAATGTTACTTGTCTTTTGTGACTGTATATTGTTGACACCGGGAGACTTAGTTTGGGGCAACTTTGCTGTATCAAACCTCAAGACTGCCCCCCCCCCCCCCCCCCCCCAGGTTCCCATGCAGTGGCCTGTAACCTAGTCCCCTGAAACCAAATTCCAAGCCACAGAGTGGCTCTATGTTTACTCAGATTAAAAATGCACAGGTTAAGAAAGTCGGGCTTCATGCGCTTGGTAAAGACCTACAGGTAAGTTCACTTCCTGTTATGTTTTAGAAGCGTATTGTACCATAAAGGGGTTTCTAAGTGAGGATATATGTCCTCTTTTAGGATATTTTTTTTCTAAGATGAAAACCAAGCTTTTAAAAACATGTCTATAGTTGGGTTTCTTGTTAAGTATAGATATTCTGATATCATCTTGGCATTCCGCTTGGGTGTTATAATCTCATCAGAGCGAATAAACTGGGCAAGATTGGACCCCCCCCCTCCAAATGTTCGAGCTTAACATGTCAAATAATTGTGAGGTTATGTGCTGAGTAGCAGGCTACAGCTTTTCAGTCCGTTGGTGATGTCATTACTGTACTGCTTCTGCTTTGAGAGTTGTATGATTTTCTTTAGTGAAAGCTTAACCCAACATAGCGCAAACAGCAAGGGCGACAGAGGGTTACACATATGAGAAGGACATTGGCTTTGTAAAGCATTGCTTCCCGAGGTATCTGACAAACTGAGAACCAGAAGCAGCACTAGAAAAAGGCTACAGTTCTCAAAGGTGTAGGGCCTGCTGTGTCTGCGCTGTGGAGTTTTTCTTCTCGTCCCTGTGTTCGTTTTCCTGTAACTTCTGCTTCTGTTTACTTGTTTTCTCTCTTCCTTATTTCTTACATTTCTAGCAAGAAAATCAATGTACCCCATAATATCCCCCACCCTTGTTTTACTCGGCTTGCCATTCAGCCTCCAAATAAATAAATATATATATATATATATATATATATATATATATATATATATATATATATATATATAATATGAATGATATTTACAAACACTACCAAATGGAGACGACGGATTACTTGAACTCATGGACACACACAAAGCTCATTCTTCCCCCACCTTGTTGTCCTCCTACCCTGGCCCTGGCTGTGTCTGTGAATCTTCTTCTCTGCCTTGCTTTGGTGTCGCTGCTCTTCTGTACTGCTTCACAGCTATGCTTTGCTCATGTAGGGTAAAACTAGACCGCAGAAGAGCGAGGAATCCTCAGACATGGAGTTCAGTGCTGATTTGATGAAAGACGGCAAAGTAAGTTCATAAATACAGACTCTGCATGCCTATCAGAACCTCAAAACTACAGCAAGAGCCTGAGAGGCCCAGTTCAGCAGCAGCTGGTTCTGTGTGTCTCTGTGGTGTGTGAGGTACAGCAACGCTCCTCTGCTGCCTTTTCTGTCTTTCTGCTCTTTGTTTTTTCTTTAATTCGTGAATAGCTTTAAATGCCATTTTAACGTTTTCTTTTTACATTTATTTATTATTAAGTTACGATGTTTGTAATCTGACATTCTGGATTGAAGAAAATCAGTCCACAGTTAAAAGATAGTTATAGACCACATTCAATTGGGTTGCCATTTATGATAGGAGCAGGAAAAATGTAAAAGCTTTCAAATGTTATTTGGATAAAGGGAAAATTTTTACAGAAGGCCTTCTACAGAACTGTCTCCATCTTCAACTGCCACCCCGCTAGTCTACATTTGTGGTTTTAGAGCTTTTAGCCTCATCTCACCAGCAGGAGGCAGAATCTGTAACTGTAGCCCACAACACTGCCCTTTATACACAACAGCAAAAAATACAAATGTTGCTTACATCCAAACGGTGCCAGCATTATGAATCACCAGGTACATCATTACCCTGACTTTACATTTTAAAATCAACATTTCAGTTTGTTTTTTTGGTTTATTTTTACACATTTTTGGCAAAGGAGATTTGTTATTTAGATAAAAAAAAACAAAAAAAACAAGTGAAAATAATTTTCAAAGTAACAAACCAACCCCCCCCAAAAAGTAAAAAGTCTGATTGCAAGCACCACACACGCACTGTGTAGCTAGCGAAGGCGGAATGTTCAGGTTATGTTCCATTTGGAGTTTCTTGTAACTCAGCAGGGGAGCTCCTAGTATGCCTCCTGGCAGGAGGGTTCACAGGTCATAAAACTTTGCATGTTTTCTCTATCTATACCCTCGGAAGCTCCATTGATAGGCACATGCTATGCTTAAATGAAATATTATACCACGCTTCCTGACGTGTGGTGTATAGATTGATGGCTCTGCACGGAAACATATTGACCCCATGGCCCTTGAATGAAAGTTTTGCATACCCAACAAAGGACAGCTCTGAAAATGACCACGAGAGCCGTGGGCTTCTTTGTATATACCGGCACATGCTTTAACAAGGTACCAGGTGCAGTATGCTTGGTTTGTTTGTGAGCGCTTTTAATATCTTACCTAAAGACGACACGAAAACTCTGGAAAGAATGGGTAAAAGCGTACCAAGGTAATGCAGTAGTGATGGTTCCTAGAGCAGAGTAACTCCTACTGTTTAAAATACATACTGCTTCTGAAACTGCAAATGCTGCATTGAGACGAGACTGAACTGATTCAGATGATCTGAACGACGGGCTGCTGACATTGTAAGTGGTATAGATTAGTACCCTATCGATGCTACCTAAATAATACGTTATCCATGACATTCAATTAAAAGCATTTCTTCACATGATGGTATACATTAAGTGAAACTCTTCAGAAAGATGTAGTACTGGTTAAAACTTTTTGGAAACTGCCTTGGTGCTAAAATTTGCAGGGGCTTTGATGGCCCACAGGGCCTCCCCTTTTTTCCCTCATAATTATGGTTCTTCATTTTCTTCACTGATTCTTTGGATGCACACAACATACTGTAATACAGCACTCACTTTTGATAGTAACATGGTGTCTGAGACACCATTAAGACCTGATTCATTTTGAGCGCTCTACAAAAACAAAACACAAAAAAAACAAAACTCTACTTATCATCTCATGGGGCAGAAAATGGCATCTCATTAAATAAAACCCTAGCAGCGTGTTTCACAATCCCCAAGTAGCTCTAGTCTTGGACTGCCTTACCTGAAATAACATGAGTCAGTCCAAGGTTAGTGATAATGAAACCAGCCACAGAAGATGTTCTTTAGAAACTGAATTTCAGGGAAGAAATAAAGCCCTTCCACATATATCAGTTAACCAACTGGACAGCAAACTGTATCCAACGGTGAATGCACGACTTTGACGTGATGAGCGTGGAGACGGCGGTGGTGTTGGTCTGGTGTGACTCTTGCTGCTCGTGTTCACTCAGGTGATCTCTGACACAGACGGCCGTGTGCATGTGGAGACCCTGAAGGATCATTGCATCTTCACTATAGAGGGGGCAGAGAGAGGGGACGAGGGGGTCTACACCGTGTTGGTGAAGAACCCTGCTGGAGAGGATACCGCCGACATTACTGTCAAAGTCGTGGGTGAGTATCTGATGCTCATCTGCTGGCCTGCAGATAGTACCTAAAAAGAAGCCTTACACGCACACCGCATCACAAACAGATCCAAATATTTTATTCCTTTTCATTTTAAATTAAATTGATTATTTAGCAATTAGAATAAATGACCTACTTTGATTTTTTTTTCTTTCAATAAAAGTTGATTTGTGCTTCAGAAATCCGTTTTCTTTTTTTCCATTAGTAGAACAAATGCTAGAAAGCAAGACTTTAAAAAAAAAAAAAAATTTGACTGATCTGTACTTATGCATACCAGTTGTCTGGCCCAGAAAAAGAAAAAGAAAAACACAGGCAGAAAAGGAGAAAACTAAAGTATACACGTTTATATAACCTTTACAGTCCCTCAAATAACCAGTTGGTAACATTTATAACAGTCATGGTTTAAAATTTGCAGTACTAACCTGTTCTCTGCATTAGCCATCCTATGATCTTATGCAATCTAACCTAGAGAATCAATTTGCACTAGTGACATGTTCTTCCATAAGTAATGAACTGAAAATTGAACTAAATTGCATTGGTATGACAAGGGCCATCAGCATATTCCGTCCGTCCATGTTCAAATCTCTCCAATGCCTTGGCCAGCACTGATTCTCTCCAGTGTTGTTTTTATAAGGGTCTCTAACCCTTGCAAATGACGTGCAGCTGACATTCCCAAGTCTAGCAAATGACGTGCAGATGACATTCCCAAGTCTAGCAAATGACGTGCAGATGATACAACCAAGCCTGTTGTGTGCTCAATCACGTTTGAAATGACCCCCCTGTACCTTTGATCCTATAACGTGACCCATGCACGCTCTCGTTTTAAAAGCTGGTCACGCTGCACATTTATGGAGGGAATATTATGCAAACACCTGCTGTCTGCTAAATGTCAGGGTATTGTTTTAGTGAGGAGGAGTATTTCAACTCTCCTGACAAGTGGAAGCAATGGGTGGCTATTGAAGGGAGGGTTATACATCCCAATTAAGGACACACATGCCGTGGAGTTCTGGAGTTTAAATACCATCATTGAGGTCAGTACGCCCAGCCATGCTGTTCTCTCTAATTATAATTTTAGGTTCTAATAAATCTTAAAAATGGTACAGGGCTTAGCACATATAAAAATCGTTACCCCAATCAACCAGATTTTGATGAGTTCTTCACAATTAAAACCTGACCACTGTTGGAGTGTCTTATGTCCCTGTACTGCAGCTCTGCTATTATTTTGAGGGATGTCCGAATTCTAACCGTAATATTCAGAAATGTGCTGACGGAAGGGAGCTTTCTCAATATGAGCAACCATTAACTTTGCAAAAATCGTTACCCCAATCAACCAGTACTGACTTGCTAGTGTTTTTCTAATTATATATATAAAACAACAACTAATAAAACAAGTACATATATATATATATATATATATATATATATATATATATATATATATATATATAGTGTACTTGTTTTATTAGTTACATCCCAGTAGGTTCTAATGAGTTTACAACCAACCGGTGTGAAGTTAAAACCTCATACAGTAATTCCCATTGTGGTGTTATTCTGTATACCACATGGCTGTCCACTCCATTGTATCTGCGGTGCATTGACTTGTCTTGTTTGTGTGTGTTTT
Source organism: Polyodon spathula (assembly GCF_017654505.1). Taxonomy (NCBI): domain Eukaryota; kingdom Metazoa; phylum Chordata; class Actinopteri; order Acipenseriformes; family Polyodontidae; genus Polyodon; species Polyodon spathula. The sequence continues at coordinate 1,867,167 of NC_054552.1, read as the reverse complement.
TATCCAGATGTCCCCGACCCCCCCCAGGCCCCTAAGATTGTCAGTCTGGGTGATGACTGGTGCAATGTCCAGTGGGAACCACCCGCGTTCAACGGAGGCCAACCAGTTCTGGGTAACGACATGGAAATTCAACAGCAAAGCTACCAATTTTCAGAGCATTGTTTCTTAACCTGCAATACTGCAGTTGTAGTGCAGAGTGCCGTAATTCAAACACAGTCAACCTCCGTTAGGGGATAAAACTATATGAAACTGAACACTAACACAGGCGTAAGTCGGCTTTACGTACAGTATTCAAATATTTACAAGAAGTCATTACGCATTGTACAGCAATACAAAAATGACAGAGTCCAATATTGAACTGTTGTTTATTGGTGACACACTGAAGTCAGCTTGTCAGATGGAGTTGTATAGGGTAAGGCTACGGCTGCTGGATCACAATTTTATAGGGATGTGAGAGATGCTCTTGACTGACCGACTGAATATTCCCTTTCAGGATACGTGCTGGAGAGAAAGAAGAAGAAGAGCTACAGATGGATGAGGCTCAACTTTGACCCACACAAGGGTCTGACCTATGAGGCGAAAAGGATGATAGAGGGCATGGCTTATGAGATGAGGGTCTACGCTGTGAATGCCATCGGCATGTCCCGGCCTAGTGCCCCTTCACAGCCCTTTGTGCCGATTGGTAAGCATGTTAATCCCCTTTGCTGCCTCGTCAAAGAGCTCCTATTGGAAGAGGGCGTAAGTGGTTCTTTCATCTGCTGGAACAAAAACCCCAAATAAGCATTTCAAAACATTAGGAGCTTGCAAAGGCAAATGGCACATGTTCTGACAAAAGAAAAGAATGATTTTAACCGTGCAATGCTCTCAAAAAAACAAGCGGCACACTTAGTCGCAGTTAAGAGCCCTTCATGTATTATTTGGAGTTTTTCAAAAAAGAAAGAATTTGGTAACATTACCAAGTAATTGTCTCCTTTAGGAAACGCGGTGCAAATTGTGAAGTGAAAATGAGCTGGCACAAAGATATCTGTATCTGGAAATCATGTGAGCCTGCAAGCTTATTTCAAATCTTCACGTGGGGGTGGGGGGGATTAGGGTGAAGAGTCTTCTTAACCAGATGGGACATCACTTATAGACGTCGCCCAAAGCTGGTCCACAGGACAGTGCTCTGACGAACCTCTGTCAGTAACACACTTGGGTTTCTCCCGAATGTGATTTATCCCTGTGACACTTTGACTGGAAGTTTAAATGTCATCAAAATATATAAGAGTTGAGGTTCAAACCGTGTCTATCCTTCACTAAACTAACACTTGAGCCGTTCTTAACCCTTTCAGGACCAAGTGTTTTTCAGTGGGATGCTGTATTTTTTGGCTGTATTTGACTCTCTTCCTATAAAAATTCACTAAAAATCAATTTTTTTTTTCAACACAATATTTCTTTTTTTATGTTGTGTTTTTTTTTTTATATATATTTTGCTTAGAGATACATGCATAAAAAAGAGGGACCTTACAAAAACTCGATAAGTTTTGTTGAAAAATATTGATATTTGGGCAAATGGACACTAACTACTCTCGATTATTTTCTCAAAATAAATATTTATAAATAAAATAACAGTTATGCATTCCATAATTATGGGTAATAAGGAAAAAAAAACCTTCCTGATAAATTTAGTTTCGTGAAATATTATCTGCTTATATCCACTCGTTTCTTCATATTTATAAATGATGTAAAAACGTTGTATAAATATATATATATATATATATATATATATATATATATATTAAAACACATGAGGCAGAATAAATGTTCTAATATAACTCTAAATCAAATAGATCAGGTAATAAAGACGAAGTATGTTCTAGAATCCCACTTCAGTATGATTGTGTTAATACAATCGCGGTCCTTATGGGTTACGTTGCAATGCGTGTTTTCACTGGCATTCTCATGTGTATTATTTTCTGTTGTGAACGTTAAAACAAACATGAAACGGATATAATAATCAGATTATGCAATAAATAAATCAACATATTTACAGTAAACTACTACACGACATGTGTAAGGTTTCAGTTATAATATAGATATGACTGTAAAATCTGGCAAAATATGCATGCGTGTTTTTTAATATTTTTCTTGGTGGTATTCCTGATGATGAACTATCTGGCTGTTGCTATGTATAGAGGCAAGGCTGTTCTGGGGTTTGAAGTGGAAGCTGTGAGGCACATAGCTGGGTGCTTTACCCTGCTCAGTTTTCACCTGCTATCTTAAAACCCATTGGGTGCAAATATTGAAATATCTGAACCAGCTCCTGTCTGATCCAGTAGTCCGGAGTGTCACAAAGACAGCTGATTAGGAAAGTATCCCTAGCATTTCTCTCTATAAATAATCACATATGAACAGGCGGGGAGGCTTTGCTTGGTCCAGCTGGAGGTTAGTGACTGTCAGTCTTTGGGACACGAGTCGTGCTGGTGCAGCCTCACTGCGTAACCAGATTGCGATATTCAAGAAATAATTTCATAACAACGATGACGAAACCCAAGCTTCCGAAAACTGCCGAAAAGAAACCCGTGCAGGCAGAAGAACCAGCGGCGGCTGTCCCGGACGAACCCTTAAAGGAGAAGGAATCAGAACCAGCTGCTGCACAGCCGGAGGAGGCTGCAGGATCTGAAAAAACCCCTGCTCAGGGAGAGGCCTTCACTGCAGAGGAACCTCTGACAGAACCACAGAAAACAGCAGAGGAGCCGCAGCCAGAACCGGAACCGGAACCGGAACCGGAACCGGAACCAGAACCCATAGGCAGTAGGATTTCCTTTTATGCACTCCTTTGATCTTGAGATGCTGCTCTGTGTAAAGGGGAATAACTTGTGCATGAACTATCCCAAATAACAAATAGAAGAGTACAGTATACTCATATTATTTACTAAATGGGATTCTTTAAAAGCTTTTTGGACGGATTTGTTTAGATTTTGTGTACAGATTTTGTTTTTTATTTCAACTTTGCGCTACAGCAAACTCTTATTAAATCTGATCCCTGCTGCAGTAACCTGTGTGTATTACATTATGAAGAGTTATGCATTATGCGCTGGATGTTTAAGTTGCTTTATTTGCAGATTTAGATTGTATGGCATCTTTAGCTTAATCTACATGTTGGTATAGAATACCTATGCTTTAGCCTAGAACAGCTAGCTGTCTAAAGATAGACATCACATACATTGCCACCATTGCTCAAATTCACAGAAGCTCATAAGATTGAGCACCACCATATAATATTTAAAGTATACCCCAGCCCACATGTACTTTAAAAGTTGCTGGAAATATTAGGCTTATGAAATCTGGAACGTATTTTTTTAATATTATTTATTTATTTTTAATAATATATAATAGGCTGGTTTTCTGTATTTTGAATCATGTCTGTGCATTGTTATGAATACTTCAGTGTTCAGAATAAATATTTACACTTGTGAATGCTGCCTATGCAGAATAATCTGCTCTTGCTTGTCTTCCCACAATTCCACAACGTTTGTCTAGGCTAGTACTTTAAATACTGTACTTGTAATGAAAATACAGAATCAGAATGGGAAATTAAATTGACAGATTATTCTGAATACCGTATGTGCAAGCATAATGCCAAGCCCTCAACAATGATGTCAAATCCACACATGGTATATTATATTAGCCTAGGACAGCGTGCAAGGCAGGCTTGCTTTATCTTTAGCTGTTGTGCAGTACAGGTGGAGGGCTCTCTCATGACAACATGGACTGTGGTTTATGCAGACGTGTGAAATATACCTGGGTGGTTCTCCTTTGGTAAGTCAAAAGCAAACCAAAAGAAATATCACAACCAAATCTCGACTTCTTCCCTAATGGTCGTACCCCTTTCAGGACCTAAGGCCACAGATGATACCTACATACAGATTATTTGTAACCTGTCTCGTCTCTGTAGAAACAGACTCCTGCCACCATAAGGAATAAGTAAGGAGTTGAGGCACCCAGGGCTCCCCCTGCTGGGCAGCAGTTTATTACTGCAGTCTACCAAACAAGAGAAAATCAAGTAGTTGCTGGAGAGGACTTCGCTTACCAGCTAAAAATAGATTTTGATCTGCAGGAAAAATAGGACAGGGGCCTTGAGTCACTTCTGAACTCCTCACTATACTTACCTCCTAACTATTTGACGCAATGAGAGATGTTTTAAAATAGTGCAGGGCTGTATGTAAAAACCCTCCAGCCCTGAAGAAGCCTCTCTCCTGGTTATGTAAGGTGGAGTACAAACGAACTAAACTGCTTTTGTGCATTATGGTTAGGGTAGGGTGAGAGTTCAGCTGGTTAAGTTTAGGTTTATGGCGTTTAATTTGTCTTGCACTTATCTACTGCTTTTTATCAAGCAATGCTCATTTAAAATCCACTGTTTCAGCAAGACAGTTTAATACAAGCCTCTGCATTCTGGTGGCACTATCCTCTTTTTCCAGGTGAAATAAAGTGTGTTTCTCCTCTCTGTTCATCTGTGTTTCTCCTTCGCTCCTTAGCTCCCACCAGCGAGCCCCATTGCCTGACTGTTGATGACATTACTGATACCTCCATCTCCCTGAAATGGAGAACTCCGGAGAGAGTAGGGGCAGCAGGGCTGGACGGCTACACTGTGGAGTACTGCAAGGAGGGCAGTAAGTGTTCCAGCTGAGAACAAACACAATGTAAAGGGTTAGTGGAAAGCCTGGGTCTGAAACCTCAGCACAATAGTGTTCAGCGTGAACACTGAGTGAGGTGTGCACACAGGACTGTGAGGAAAGCTTCACAGTGGAGCTGGCCCCATTCCTGCTTTCCCTGGATTGTCTTGGCTTTGAGGAAGGTGTCCTGGGATTTTAATTGCCTAAAAGATCGTGGTTTTTAATCTTTTCCCGTTTTTTATTTTATGCTTCTATTCCTGTGGACGAGACAGCAGGAGCACAATGCCAGTCCTGTAAATTGAGCACATGTTAAATAAATTCATGTAATATTACTGCACAATATTAACTGGTTGTTAATACTATAATAGCAATCTCATCACTGCTACTTATTGGATGACTCTAGAAATTCTAGAGAGTTTACACTTCTAACAACTGCCCTTCTGTTCCAATGTTCTGGTTTTGTTTACCTCAGAGGTGGCCACGCTACTTGCCAGAAATTTAAAAAAAAATCCAATATTGTTTCAAATCCAGGTTAGATCATTGAAATACACCCAATGTCATTTTTTGAGCTAAAGAGAAATACAAAGTAAAGAAAAAAACAAACAAACAGCCATTCGAAATATTTACATTTTTCCAAACCACTAAAATGAATAAAAAGGAAGGAAATTCCAAATTGTATTAAATAGAAATTCTATTTGGCAGAGCAACTACGCTTCTGGCCCAGTTATTTATAATAATAAACTAGATTTATTGTTTTATGATCAATATAACATTGCTGCAATGTAATTGGATTATTCTATTTCAATCGCACTTGATCCAAGTCCAAGTTTGTTAGCTTATAAACCATCTGAAATGTCACCGCTTATCTGCTATTACACCAGTGTCATCTTTATTTTACGACTTGGGTATAAAATGTAATCCTGTATTGCAATTTACACTCAGAGCCATGTTTAGATGTTTTAATGTGTTTATTTTTATTTATGTTGTTAAGATTTATTGTACTATTCTAAACCAGGCTAGATATATAGAGCCATGGCTATTCTGTACTGTATATAACAAGACTATATCAAGAATAATAAATAAGTTAATTAAGTTGAGAAGACCTTGAAAAAGACTTCTAGCTGAAACATTTGTCTTTGTTTTTCTTTCAGTATTTTTTCCATGCCAGAATAGCTCCAGTCCCAAGGAGTTTAAATAAGGCAGAGCAAAGACATTTTTTAAAGGAAAAAGCAGTTTTTTTGAGGGTTACAATTCATTGCTTTATAGTTATGGGTGAATCAAAGGTATAAAAATGTATGTAAAACCGTACCGCTCTTACCGGGTGCTCCTCTTGCGTGAGTTTTTAACACATGGATGTATTTGGTGGCTCATCTTTGTGTTTCTCTTCCCTGCCTGCCTCCCTAGCGGATGAGTGGGTGCCTGCCTTCGAGGGCCTGACTGAGCGCACCTCCGTCAACATCAAAAACCTCCCGACGGGGGAGAAGATGCAGTTCCGCGTACGAGCCATCAACGTGGCTGGAGCGAGTGCCCCGGCGACCCTGGCCCAGCCCGTGACAATCCGCGAGATCATGCGTATGTACCGAGCTTTACACAAGTGCAGTGAAAGCAGAGCTGATGCATAAGTAAGGGTTGTAAAGACATTAAGGTATGGTAAAGCATATTTAAAAACATGGCAAACCATGTTAAAAGCACAGATTACAGTGGGGAAGTTTAATCACTTTTGCGTAGTGTACAGGGAGTATGAAGTATTTACTTGACGGTCATCGCAATGAGAATCCATTTGAACGTCTTTTGTTTTGAGTCATTTACAGCCATGTGAAGCGAATCCCATTCCTCTTTAGAACGTTTCCTCCTACAAAACTGATTTGGTTTTACTTAGCACACCCAATAGCTTTTTTTCTTTTTTTTAAAGAGATGATCAAAATGAATTTGGACTTTTAATACAAAGTACTATTGAGGGTAATGGTGCTACACTAGACATCTCTTCTAGTTAAGATTAGTCTTACTAATGTCATGCAATAAATCATTTATAAAGTCATTACACTTTGAAAGCTGATCATCTCAGTCAAGAACAGGACATACAAGATTGACAGACTCAAACTGGTGCCTTTGCTATTGCTCTGTGAACTAAGCGTTGAAGATTGACAGGAGGGAAGCAGGTGTTGATAGATGATAGGACAAGAAGACCCTGTCTGGAACAAGCATAATTCAAGCAACTTTGCTTTTGCTGAGGAGACACATAGGAACCAAGTCAGAAAGAAAAAAAGAAAAAGCTGGGCTGAGAAGATACAAAAACATATATCACCTACACTAAGGGAATACAATTGTCATTGGGAGCTGAACAGGCATTGACAGCCAAAATGCTCATTCCTGCAACAGAAAATTGTGAGGAAGCATATTTCTGTTGTGCACTGAAGCCTGTGCAACGTTAATATCCTTCCCATCTCGTTGCCCCCTCAGTCATCATTGAGGAGTCTTTTCAGAAGCTGGAATAGTTAGCAAACAAATCTAAACAGGCTCATACAGAACACACATAATAGGTAATATATTTAATAGGAGAAAAAATATAAAAATAAAGTTTTAAATGTTGCCATTAATAGCAGCATCACCTGCCGCTTGTTATTCCTCATTCAACCTGAAAAGCAATCCAAGCATGTGTTCTTTTGCAGTTTATTATTTTGTATTTGGCACAAATACTCCATTAGGATCAGTGAACTACATGTCCAAAATCAACGGGAGACTAAGAAATCTGCCGCTCTGCACATTCTCAGTTTGTCAAGTCACTTTTCCCACCTGTTGCTCTGTGGCTGATTCCACAGGGCTCAACGGAACACCGAGGAGATCGGAATGGGGGAAATGGATACTCAGCTAATTAGTAAAAATCCAGCGACTTACCAGAGCCTGGGCAAGCGTGGACGGATGACAAACAGAAGCTTCCCACTTTTCATGCTGTTGCCATGAATGTGTTTATTCAAGCTCAGAGTGGCTGTCCAGTCCTAATTAAATGCGTCAGCTTGTAATTGAAAACCCTTTTAGTGGGGGGATCCCACTCCAGGTCCACAGGGAATATCACATGCTTGCCCTAATAAAAAGGTTCATCATTTTAGTTTTTATTGCTGAACTATCAGAGCTATATAGATATTAAGCTCATATGCCATACCTATTTTAGTTGTATTTTTAATACAAAAACTTATCGTCAAAATGTAATAAACTTTCTTTTTTTTTTTAATGCTCTTAAATCTGTTGTTTTGGCCTATTCAGATAAAGGACATATATAGCTCAGATTTAATTATACCTCGAATTCATAATCCCATGAAAACTATTTTACATAATGTAATTTGATACCTGGGATGTGCACAAATCCAAAATTACAAAACATACCGAAAGAGTGTCTTTTGAGGATTTGACCAAAATCCTGAATGTCGAGGGCTTATCAGTGCTGAAAGAAGAACACCTGACCTGAATATTGCAGGGCCATCTGGGTTTGAAGCATCAGCCATCACTAAGACTACACTGTCTATATGTTTATACATTGTCTTTGATGTTTATACATTGCAGAGTTGTCTGTGAAGCACCAAGAACCCTTGTCAGTTCAGCAAAGGTGGCATCACTTATAGTTGTAGTCTGTAGTTCTCTGCTTTGTTGTTCAAACTGTGATTTGTGCCTTTGTTTCTTAGAGCGCCCCAAAATCTGGATTCCTCGAAACCTCCGCCAGACTGTGGTTAAAAAAGTAGGAGAGACAATTAACATTGTCCTTCCTTTCCAGGTAAGCAGTCATTCAGTCACGTATGTTATAAAAATCATTATTTTAGATTGTTCAGGATACTTGACTTATTTTTCGCAGTATTATAATTTATGCTGATGGATGTTCTTGTGGAGACACTGCACTCACACACCTCAACATACCACAGCTCCATAACAGCGTAAGATCCACTGAAAGACGTGTAAATGAAGAATACTAATCCTAGCAGCATATTGTCAGTAGAAGAAAACTGTCAACACACTGGCAATAGAAATGTCCACCTGCTATCAATGTCCACCACATCAGCTAATGGTAATCCACTTGTGTTTACTACACAAGACTGAAAATGTGTCCCAAAGCCTAGTATACAACCCAACCCACTGGCAACGTAGTGATTTAAGAGGTGGGATATGTCTAATCGCTTCGTTTTAAATGTCTTTGAAGTGTCTCCTTCCTTTTTAGCTTTTACCTTCAACATACAAAATCTAGTGTTGTACTGTATTATATGTTGCCCTGTACATGGAATCTGCTGACATGAGTTAGTATTGTGTGTGCTTTATATATGGTTTTGTGCTTTCTGACAGCTATATATAAAGGGGACCTCACACCCTGAAATGAGATCCTTGTAACACATGTAGGGCTGTATTTATTACCGGCACTAGCATCTCTCTTGACGCCTAATGAAATCTCATCTAGAGCTGCTGAAGGACTGGTATTCATAACAGCCATTAGAAACGACAGATTTACTGCAAAACTGCCATTAAACGGGACAGACCTCTCAAAACATTAGCTTAACATCTCACCAGCAAACGCATGTGCTTTTATATTACTGCCTGGTCCAAGGAAAAGGCTCTAAATGAGCACTGGAGGCTTTCTGCAATCAAAACTAGATTCATGACATTGAAGACCTTTGGGAATGCATCTGCATAAAACAATGCGATATGAGCTATTGCATTTCGTTTACTAGTAAGTTAATGAGTTAGTTTTGATACTGTCCAGGCCTCACCTGCAAATAAAGACTGTATGTCCATGTTTATCAATGGTGGGTGTTGTCAGAAAACAGAGGTATCCAATATACACATAGACATTTTGTATATTATATCTTCAATGTAGATCACTGTTACAAGGGGAATGGCTGATGTTGAAACTCTAGACCTGCATGACAACATTTTTATTAATGTGTTTTAAAGCCCAAACAAAAGGGCAGACATGTGATTTACTGTTTAACTCTAATATTAGTTCCTGGTCAGTCAGTTGCTAAAGATAAATCACCAAAGACATACTATAGAGGACATGTATTTGCTTTAAGGACATTTCAAATGCTCTACCAACTTGGCAGCTATTGGAGAAATCAGTCCTTGCCTCACCATGAGCCCCATTCTTTAGCAGCAATAAAAAAGACAGCACTATGGGTGATAATGCACCATCTGTGAGCGTCAGGACCTTAATTTACCACAGCTATTTGAATTGCTAAACTGAGATCTTGCCATGTGCTTCAAAGTGTTTTCAAAGGAATTGTAATCATTTTATGTGGCCTTTCATATATTCATATATGTATATGTATATATATATATATATATATATATATATATATATATATATATATATATATATATATATACTAATATATATATATTATATATAACGTAAACTATGTATATCAGTGAGAGAGTCAGTTGAAATGTCGGTTGGACTTTATGACCCTCCAGCAAAAATGACACAAGCATTTGACATTGTGTAATATATTATTTAAAACACTGTCTGTAATGCCCTTTGTATCTGCAAGCTCTTTTATTAGTGATTTGTAAGAAACTCACAATTGGACTGCATAAGTTTTGTGTTGCGTGAAATGCAGTAACCCGCTGCCTGTTACAGATTAAATAAATGGGCATGACTTAATTAACCCCAATCATTAACCTACAATTTAAAGGCAAGGTTTGCAAAACAGGTTAACGATGATGCTGGTACTGATTTTATTTTATTGTTGAATCAACCCTCTCCCATTTCAGTTGTGACATTTCCAATTGTCTCAAAATTCAGGTCAAATTGTAATTCATTTATATTGAATACAAATATAAAAAAAAAAAAAAAAAAAAAAAAAAATCAACCTTGTTTGGACTGACGGAAACTGTCTTACTAGAGAACTGATGCTATACAGTGAGTGGAGATCTTCAAATGAACCTTTTAATTGAAAGGGACTGACACAATTAGAGAGATGTACTGTAGGAGCCTGACATGGTGGCAGGAGTGTTTGCTGTGGCTTAATTTTTTTTTTCCACACAGGGTAAGCCCAGGCCCAAAGTGACTTGGACAAAAGACGGAGAGGCTCTGGACCCCAAGCAAGTGGGCATCCGTAACAGCGACTTCGACACAATCCTCTTCATCCGCCGGTCGGAGCGCAAGGACTCCGGGAAGTACGATGTGGCCGTGCAGATCGAGAACATGGAGGACAAGGCCAGCCTGCAGATTCAGGTCGTTGGTGGGTGTTTTCTTATAACTCTGCACTGCATGCTGCTTTGTAGTGGACTCTACTGTATGTTGTAATAGGCTATTGCTGACACAGGTGGTTCTGGCTGTAGTGTCTGCTGCATGACACGAAAGTATTCAAGGGGTTCAGTTTAGTTCCATTCAGTGTCTGTTTATTCTCAGTGAGTTGAATGTGGTACTGCATGATAGGTTACAATATACAGGTATGCTTAGTGCTTTGAAACATTTAATTTTACTCTGTTGTAGACTGATGGCAAATATCTATCTATCTATCTCTGCAGAGTTAAAAAATGGTTCACAGCAATGACATATAAGCCATGTATATTTTGCTCAATGATGCTTGTAGAGACAAGGTTGGTCATACACTTAGAAAGTTTTGTTTATAAATGGGGGAAAAATATAAACAGTTGTTTCACAGACTCCAATTACTTTCTCTTGGTCTGCCTAAGGTAACATTTTGAATTCTCTTAGAGCTGCATTCTGCAAGATGGTTAAAAGCAATTAAAATGTTAAAATGTTAAAGCAATATAGAACAGGAAAAAAATGGTTAGCCATGCACATTTACTGTATAATGTTTTGTTTGTTTGTATGCTTGATTATTATTATTATAATTATTATTATTATTATTAAGTTATTTATTTATTTATTTATTTATTTTTCAGACAAGCCCGGGCCGCCACAGAACTTGAAGATCACAGAGGTGTGGGGCTTCAATGTGGCTTTGGAGTGGAAACCCCCGAAGGACAACGGCAACTGTGAGATTACAGGCTACACCATCCAGAAAGCAGACAAAAAGACAATGGCAAGTACACCTTCAACCCTACCCATCTGAAATTAGGATTTACAAACACCTCTGTCACCCCAGCAGTCCCCTGGAATGACGAGGCTCTTCGGCCTCGTCGTTCTAAAGAAAAATTGCTGATCATATTAATCTCTCTGTCTCAGGGTTTTAATAGAGGTATCACTCTGCACAGGCTCTGAATTTAGTTTTATCATGTTGTCGGTGAGGGACAGTATTCCATCTATAAAATGCAGAAGTAGTACGGCAACTGAACGTTTACGACCATATTTTTAAGCATGGGCAAGGTCAGATTTTCAGACATGTGTAAATCAGTTGTAATGGAGTAAAGGTAGCAAGAAGCCGTCTTTGTTGGCAGTTAAATCATTGAGGGTTGAGTAGTTTGCCTTTGCCTAACCAAGATATTTTACACAATGAAACGTGAACTCCCAGCGGAATTTTCCACCGGTAGAGATTGTTTCACCTCTGTACGCATTCAACTTGAACAATTTGTTTTGGATCACGCAGCTGACATTCTAGCAGAGCCCAGCTGCGCCGCACACACAGCGGAGAGCTCCAGGAACATCAGCAGACAACAGCATGCTAATCTTAGCTACCAGCCTTGGGCAGATTTATTATTTGTCTGGATACGTGATTATAATGTTAACCTTGAAGGTTAGCACTTTGGTGAACTTGCCCATGTTACCGAGTTTAAATTAAACTCAAATATTGGAATACTGGCTCGATTATTTTCTGCCCAGTGGAATGTCTGGCCCTTGGATTCAAGATGATTACAATTCAAAAAACCATTTGTCAATTTAAAACGGACGCTTTTGGCTTAGATATAACTGGGATTTGTCCTCCTGTGCGTGCATATACACATCTGAATAAGCAGTGTAAAAATGAATAGACAGGTTTGTCAATGTACTCCAAAGGGCACTTTGTGCTATTGAAATGTCAACGTTATAAAACCTAGTAAGAAAAACACACACCTTTAAGATTAAAATAATATAACATATTGTCAAAAAAGTCTGTCTATTTTAATGTAACTATTGACACAAAAATAGCAATGTAATTGTGGTGTTCAGTAGCATTTACAGGAAAGATGATGGGCACTACTTGTGGCAGTAAGAGAAGCCTTTTCCAGTGAAAGGATGAATGGGCCTGTATTGACGGAGTCTCCTCATGTCCTCCAGGAATGGTTCAATGTGTATGACCACTACCGCCGCACCAACTGCGTGGCATCAGACCTCATCATGGGAAACGAGTACATATTCCGGGTCTTCTCTGTGAACATGTGTGGCCTGAGCGAAGAGCCTTGCACCTCCAAAGACAGTGCCTACATCCAGAAAACAGGTGAGCTCCACAGCTTCTTCTCAACCAAACATGTACAAAAATACAGTTCAGCAAAGTGACAGATTTACACTACAGAGACCAGCATGCTGTCATGACCAGCCATGGAATCTGTTGCTAAGGGAACATTTACCAAGGTAAACAGGAAGTCACACTGAAGAACTCACTAGCTTTATTGTTGGTCTGCTTGACTTAGCTTCTTGTAGTTGTACCTGAGACCAGGTTTTTGATGCATCTTACATTTATGAATAGGTATGAGAGGTAGGGAGAAGAGTTTGGTACCCCAATGTATGTCAATATTTGTTTTTAATAGTTTTTAATTGTTCTATTTTTACAGACTGGTTGTGTGTGTGTGTGTGTGTGTGTGTGTGGCGCTTTGGGATCATTGTGCTGAAAGGCGCTATAGAAATCTGAATTGTTGTCATTATTAAAAACAGTAATCATTCAGTACCCTCGAATGTGATGTGAGTGTAAATGCACTGGGTTTTCCAGTTTGCTTGGCCTTCTCTTATTCGTTTTTAACAACAGCTCTGAATCTTTTGCAGGGATTGTGTACAAACCACCGACCTACAAAGAGCATGACTTTTCTGAAGCACCCAAGTTCACACATCCCCTGGTGAACCGCTCTGTAATAGCAGGCTACAACGCCACCCTGAGCTGTGCCTTGAGGGGATGGCCTAAGGTAAACTATATCTTTTCAGTGTGTGAAGATGAAGAGGGAATGGGGGGGTCTGTATTTAATCCCATCAGAACTAGGAAGGAGTTGACCTCAGGAGTCAGCTGACTTTAAGTGTATGGCTGACTTGATAGAAATTGCTGCTGGCTAATCTGACTTTTTTAAGTCAAACACCTTTTACTTTTTTTTTAATTTTTTTATTTTTTAAATCCACAGCCTAAAGTGGTCTGGTACAAGAACAAAATGGACATCTCGAATGAGCCAAAGTTCCGCATGTTCAGCAAGCAGGGTGTGCTGACCCTGGAGATCAGGAAACCCTGCCCCTTCGATGGGGGCACGTACACCTGCAAGGCTATCAACGACCTTGGGGAGGCTGAGGTGGAGTGCAAACTGGAGGTCAGAGGTAAGTAACCCTTACCGCAATGAGAAAACAGGAACATGGGAATGGGGCGAGGCCGGTCCCTCAAGCCTCGTACTCCTAAGGGGGGGGGCAGGGTCTAATTTAATAGAACAGAATCAAATTGTTTTATAATGCTCCTCGTGTCTTAGATGCATCTACTTGTCATATCTCTGAGTAGCGATCGGGAGATATGCAGAAAGAAACTGGCTTGTTGAAGCGATTGTCTAGTTGTGTCGCTAGGGTTCTTTTTCTGCTGCTACTACACTGTGGATTTTATAGTATGTATGTTAGAAGTCTAGTTGGCAACATGGATTGGGATAATAGTATAGTGTAGGAAAGGAAGTCATTTATCCTATTGCTTTAGACCAAGACTGTTTTGCTATTAAAAGGCCTACTCTTATGCAACTCATTAAAAAAACAACAACGAATAAGCCCCCCATTATCACAATATTCATTTCAGCATTTAAATATTTGAATTGCTTTGCTAAGCTTATATCTGTCATTTGCATTGTGGTGTATTCACCACACATGGCTCATGCTTTCACTGTCTGATTTCAACCTCCAGTCCATGTCAACCTGCTGTCTTTGTGTCTCGTTGTCTATAACATCCATCACAGTATATTTCTTTTGTTTTTCTAGTTCGTCTGTAATCATCTACTTCTCATTGAACATTACCCCGAGGTAAGCTCTTCCACATTGTGTAAATGAACAATACATTTGTACCCAGGTACGAGAAAGACAGAACTTGAATCATTTAGGAGCAAGATCGTCTAAGTGTTGACCTTTACCACTACCAATAAAATACGACAATGTCCCTAAGACCTTAGTGTGACCATATGAGTTCCTGTTCACTGGGGCAGTTTGAGTTCTTCAGGATTTTTAACTGACAAAGCAATGCATTCTGATATTTCTGGATATCCTACTTGAGGAAAAAATGACTGCATTGAACGCTGAATTCGGAATATACAGGACATTCTAAATTCAGAAACAAGTAAAAGCTGGCAGGGAGTGGCACCTGACACTGCAAATCAATGATCTCCAGCATTAGTTGAATGTTATCTCTCCTCAAGAGGGGCGATGACAGTACTAGACAGTTAATGACTCGATGTGCCCTGATTGTTCAGCCTCACTTCTCATTGTCTGGAGCCCACACCTGCCAGGTTTATACTGCCATGTAGAATGCTCAATGTAAATCACTGGTTTTGTAGCACTTCACAATTGAGTGTATAAAGTACATAACCATTTAACACATTGGTAGTAACTGTGTGGGTTTAGTGCTTACATGGTTAAATAGGGTATAGTTATATGGAAATAACCTGTGCTTATAGTATGTTATTACCATGTAATTACACAATGGCATTCCCTTGCAATTGCATGGTAGTTACCAAGTAAGAGCAGCAATCATTGGTATTGACCCAGTTATTACAATGTAATTGCATGGCTGAATTACATTGTAATTCAATGCCCTGTAACATAAAGTGCTAATTAATGTTTTATACAGTGGGATATATCAGCTGTAGCAGTATAATAGAGCAGAAACTTGTTTACTCAAGCTGCTTTAAGTTCATTCAAAAGCACAGCAGACCAGAGAATCAGTTACAGTTTATAATACAATCGTTTTTATGTAACAATTTATTTTATTATTGCATTTCAGCATATATGGCCAAGGAAACTTCGCAAGAGAAATGAAGTGTAATCTTTTGCAACACGAACTATTTAACAAACAGATTTGACTGCATTTCAGTCACTTGCCTTCCCATTATTTCTGTGCTTGCATTTGTGTTTGGAAAAACAGTGTGTGCCGCGCCAAAGAAGAAAAGTCAAAATGAGATTTTGGAGTTTGTGAAGTTGAAGATGGATTTCATGGTCAACGCATGCAATTGTATTCTGCGTGTATTGTGCAGAGGGGAGGGCCGTATGATCAGATTGTACAGCTGAGCAGCTAATGTCATTGTGCAAACTATCAGAGAGTTCATTGATTTAAAAAAGCAATAACTCGGGCTGTGTTGTACTGTTCTTGTTTTCTCACTCTCCGTTGGGCACCATGAAATGTTTTATTGTTTATCATTTGAAAATAAAATGTGTTAAATCCTGAGTGAATCTTTATTATTTCTTCATTTTTAAACAGTGATTTATTTGATGTAAACAGCTTGTTTAGTTGGTAACAGTTCATGTTTTTATTCACTCTGCAGAATAAGTGTGCATGCCTGTAATTATTCCATCAGCTATATCAATACCAGTAATACTTTTATATTCCTATTTAAATGTGTTTCTTTTATTTTTTGTATAAATGTGTTTTTTTGTTGTGAAATGTGTATCATAACTGAACCCAGGAATTTGAGCCTTGATTTGAATACCATTTCCATGTGAGAATGTGGATGGAATGGCGAAGACTGTGGGTCTTGATTGGTGGTTCAGTTAATTCATTATCCAGTTTGGTTTTAAATGCTGCAGGTGTGTTTATAAAAGGCTGCAATGCATATCTAGCATGTATATTTATATAGAGAGTCTGGGGCTTAGGAAGGAGTGCTTGTGGGTGGCTGTCAAAAAGCAGCCAAAATGTAGAACTGTTTATTATTTTTGCTTTAATTTTGTTTAATAAAAGTAGTCAATAGCATTGTTATTTCAACTGATGCCAGATTTCCTGCCTTTTTACAGGCAAAATATTGTTTTAAACAGAGATGTTACCAAAACATACACCTCTCCCCTTAACAACCCAATCAGGTAGCATCAATTGAGAAATTGCCGTGTAGGGCAAGCAAGAGACTCCCAACTGCCTACAAGAAGAGCCCAATCTATAGGGGTTTTCCTTGTTTGTTGGACACTCTGAGACCTAACATTCCTAATGACACATGTTGTAACCCCCCTGCTGAATGTAATAAGTTAGTATGTCCATAGCCTCTGCTATAACCTGTAATTTAGAATAATTCACAGTAAAAGAGACCCTGTCAGAAGCTGCACAGATGCACTGCCAACACGGTCTTAGGTTAAACTTACCTTTATAAAAGTTTACCATTCTTTTCCCCATGGTTATGCATTTACAATAGTTCATCCTTTTTCACCATAGCAGTCTATCCTTTACAATGCTTTCCTATGCTTTACAATGCTTTCGCTATGCTTTTTTTTTTTTTTTTTACACTTTGATATGCTTTTAGTCAGGCTTCTTTAAAGGCATGGGAGGAAGAAAGATAAGGAGGGCTCCGGACCAGAATTGTGCACCTCTGATGTTCGTTTTTCATTTGCTCCCAGATAGCTTTGTGTTCAGCATATTTGGAAAAGAACATTGGTTGAGAACATGGAAGAGAGAGTCAACCTCAAGGGGAATGGAGAAAAGCAAGTCTGTTCAAATGGCTTTTGGAAGAGGTTTAAGGTTAAGTATTTTAAAAGGGTTTGGCATCCCGTTCCCTGTATGCAGTACATGCCAGCAATGCCATCAGACGGGCACAGCTACAGCAGGTAGTGACCGACAGCAGGATGCTGCAGCAGTGTCAGGGTGTGACATAGTTACGACATGGTGCCTACATCCCTACTACACCCCAGTGACCCCACCCTGGTCATTGAGTTTCACCTGGGTCT
>NC_054552.1:1722000-1844500 GCF_017654505.1 Polyodon spathula | reverse complement strand
CACATTTTGTGTAAGCGTGGCTGTCCCTCAGTTAATCACAAAGTGAATCTGTTCTGCAAACACTGGCAACATGCATATCATCTAAAACAGCTGCTAAACAGTTAATCAGTTTAATCAGACAAGACATTAAAAACTTTGACAGAGGGTTGCAATAGGCATCGAAGGCCAAAGTACTAATGCTATGCAAGGCAACAAAAACTACTGTTATGTATTTAATACACTAATGACAGTCTTGCTAATAAAAGTATAATTATATTATCACTACCTTGGTAATTGCAATTTAATTTATGTTAGGCCAACATTAATGCATCCACTCCCAAACCTAAAATTAGTTCACAATAAACACATGTGGATTATCTAATTGTTTAATATCACAATAATTAGTGTGTGTGTGTGTGTGTGTGTGTGTGTGTGTGTGTATATATATATAAACAAACTGAAAACTCACTATTTTAATAGTTACAACATTTTGCTTTCTGCCTTCTTCAGGTAGCATGGTAGAAATAGCTAGGTAGATTGAAGTTGTACTTTCATTTAGAAAGTTGTACAGTGACTATATATATAGTTTTTCCTTGTGTCTGTTTGAGCTGTATAATAAGAGGTGTTTGGAGATCTCTTCTGTGCGCGTGCTGACAGACTGAAGGAGGTCCTGTATCTGCTGCTCTGCACTCTCTCAGAAGGGACTTTACTTTGCCTAGCACTCTGTGCTGCTGACAGGCAGGGGCTGGCTATCAGATCTGTGTCTCAAGCTCACCACAGATAACCAGCACTGACCTCTTTATCAAGCATCGGGGGGTGGGATATGAGTTTCTCCTCCAGGATTGTGCCAGGTCACAGTGAGGTCATGATTAAAACTTCCTACAGAGTGGAATGATCCAGGTCTTTCCACCCAATTACCTATTTTGGAACCATTCATTGTGCTGCTATTTCAGCACTAGTCTGTAAGCTTCACTGGTGCTTGTTTCTAGTTTAGTTCAGTTTGTTTTCCGTTCAAAAGAGGTAACTGCTTTTAGGACGGAAATCTTCATGTCTGTATGGTAATGTTAAGCTGGGAGGAGGGGGTGGGGGTGAAGGCGACTGGTTTTTTTCCATAGTTATTTAAAATGCTATCTTTTGGCAGACAGCACCTCAACACAATTTCCCCATGATAAGATGTAGCTGACCATTAGCCTGGACTGATAAGTGTCACAGACAGAACCCAGCCAGTGCAATAGCTAGAACAAGAAAACCAGACCTCTGCACACAACACCTATTCTGCTACTGCGGCTGACTCTGCCTCAGTGACATGTAAATGTTAAATGACCTATTTCTCACTTTGTCATTCTATGTGTCCCTCATTGACACTTGCCGGGAGTCTGAAAGACTTATCTGAGACTCGCTAATCACAAGAGCTTTATGTTTAGTCTTAGCACTTCCTCTGTGAAATCAACCACACTTCTGATATTGCAGCCATTAACGTTTGCTTTGTGTTTAAATATGACCTCTCTTTGGGTTTCAATAGGGTTAACGTTACATGCTTTTTTTTTAACAATTGCTTTAGATATTATACATTGTAGATGTACAGCAGCTGGTTTTTATTTGCATTCTATTGCTCTTAATTATTCCAGTGGGTGGTGTTTGAACCTGCTTTTATACAGAAAGTACTACAGGTTTCAATTGGTATTTGGAAGGCATTTTAAACAATGGGTTTTAAATCATGGGTTTGAATCCTGTTTGAAAAACGTGCTTCTCACACTTCTCAGAGCAATCTGGTACGGTATTGTACCTAATGTATTCATCTTCTTATAAAGCCAAACATGCCTGCTCACTTACAGCTGCTACACCAGGTTTGTAGCTATTAACCTGTGCCCTGGAAGTGTTCTTCCACTGAGGACGCAAGAAAGTCGCAAGCAGTTAACTCCGATATTCCACACCCACACCAAGCCACTCTCTAATAAAAGGGGTGAACTGGAGTCTGGTGGCAGCACCTTTATTAATTAGGCAGGGCTTCAAGACAGACCCAGCAGCACGTTCTCACAACGTTCTATTACCACTGCTAAATAATCCATTGGCCAATATGCCAGAAAGCTCATTTGTCTAATAATATCCCTCTATCAGATTGAATGATATTTGCTCCATGTTGTAGCTTTACACTATTTTAGAGTCTGACCGAATGCTGGTTTATAATTACAAGCATTATCAGCCAGGCGTGCCTCGCCATAACATTTACTAAACTAACACACCCACTGTGCCTACTTGCTCCCCCTGGTGGATGACTGTATGCACAGCTCAGTCTTTTAGTTCCTGGATCAAAACACAAAACAGTGGGTGTGTTAAGTCAGGGTTTTCCAACCCTGGTCCTGACTGAGCGGCTTGGAGTGAGGTTTTTTCCGCTCACAAAGATCACAGATGGAATCTGCTCTGTAGTGCTCTGAGCTGCTCAGAGGGAGAGGAATGGAGCATGCCATTAAGTGGGTTCTTTCACCGAGTTGCTCTGAGCAGCTCACTTACTTAACGCGCCCTGTACAAGCTTGAACCAGAACACGTGCGACACACAGCCTGCTTAGCGTTCTCTTTAAAAGCACAACATTAACACAAAGCTTTCCGTTCACAAACTCCGGGTTGGACACATGATTTTTTTATTCTCACACTCCCAAAGCTGTACATTTTCTATAAATATTCTTAATACTGAAATATTTACACCAGTCACCCCCATTTTTCTTTTTTCCTTTCTACAGCAGCAAACTCTGGAATGGAAATATTTCAGCTGAAACAGACCACGTCACACATTGAATCAGCATCAATGAAAGCAGTAGATGATGCAAAACCATGCCCCCCCCCCATTCCCTCTGTCTGCCCCAGTGGAACACAGATTTCTTTAATATTATTTACATTGACAACATTTAGAGTCTCTGGGATTCTTTAAAATCGGAAGTAATAACATTGTGCAAGTCTTTAACCTTGAATACGTAGCTCAGAAGTTCATTTCTTTAAAAACCAAAAAAACTAAACAAGGAAAGTACACCCCTATGGCTACATGTATCCACACATAAATACATTTTAGGAACATCATCACAGCACACACACAACGTCCTGACTTGCAGATAGCAGGAAAATCTGTTACACCCTTTAAAAATGGACACTTTACAGCAGGAAACTTGCCAGGTCAGCAGTAGCACAGTTTTATCCAAGTATCAATTTCAGAATTTCTAAAACACAGTTGGTGCTTAATTCTAATTGTTTTTTGTTTATTTTTTTAATAAGATTTTTATTCATGTATGTATTCATTAATGTATAACATTTTCTACAGCAGCTTACTTCAGACAAGTGGAAAACAATGCTACAAATGCCTACATCCACGAAACACTGTATATACATAAAATCTAGCGCAGCGGGGTAGAATTGAACAGGATATCCTTTTTTACAGTGATAATTTGAAGAGATACATGCCCCGATAGCTAGCACAGTGATTCACCATTTGTTGGAAGGACTCTTAAGTGCTATTCTGAAAGCGCTTCTCAGATTTCAAATTTAATGAAACATTTAGAACGGCATGCAAGGGTGTTTGCTGAGAAGGGTAGCAAGCTGGAGGTCATTACAGCAGCTTCCAGCTTATTGGTGGATTGGTGGAGAATAAAGATCCTTTTACACAGAATGTCAATATTGTCCCGTGGGGAACCTGTGACAGGCCGTTAGAACTCTACTCACACTGCCTTCTAGAATACTCAAGCTGCTGCTTGTTCTCTTCCAGAAAAGGACTGGAACAACTTCTCATGCTTTAGAAATATTTCATTAAAACAGTTTATAAGGCAATCGATTCTCATTCTAATGAATGCATTTTGTTGTATGCATTTACTTTTCCTTATAAAGCTACATTTAACATTAACCACAAAGCCAACATATATTCAGGATTAAAACGCTGGTTTCAAAGTGCAACGACGATTACATGATTACAGCAGTTCTGCACAGTCGAGGTTGTCTATTCCCCCTGCTTTGCTGCTCACAGTAAAACGTCACTGTGCTGAACAGTCGTTGTGCCGTGGGTTTTGTAGCCAAGCAAGCTTTACTCTGCCGGCACCTCTAACGTCTCCAGTAGTAAAACGAGAAAGAGTTTGCAAAGCTAAAACCTTAACATGCCTTGAAAAAGAAAAATAAAGCAGAGCAAAGAAGCGCACTTCTAACTGGAAGCTGCGTAGGTATTTTATGCAAAGTGTGCACGGTTTTGAATTGTATTTATTTATTAACCTAAAAATTAACAGCCGCAGCCAGTAAAATACATTCAGAATCCCACATAAAATGGTGCATGGAAATTAAAACAGGAAAACACACAACAAATGACCACAAAGGGACTGGCAGTAGTAAAAAGACATACATAGTTTAACAAGACAACAACGTTCAGAGCACTAAACATGAGACGACACGGACAGGAATGTGAACGAGAGTCTTCTGTGGTGTGCAGCGAGCGAGCGACCCTTCTGCTTGGGGAGGGGAGGGGAGAGAAGGAGGGAAGGGGGAGTCAGGAGCTAGCTGGGGATGAGCCTCGGAGACAGTGCCTTTGTTTTGCCCTCTGCTTCCTTCCCTCTCACTGCAGCCATGTAGGAGAAGAGACACAGCACGGAGTAGCAGATCTGGTGGGCCTGTTGCAAAACAGAAGGGCCAGCATTAAGAATCCAAAATCACAGAGCTTTCTCTCTCGCGCTCTGTGAATAGAAAAAGAAATGCTGACGGGCAAGTTTCATTCAGTTCGGTCAACTGGTTCAAGATAGAGATTTAAATTAGCCAACCAATTGAATTACCCGGAAGCGATTCACATAAGCAGGTATAACATGTCCATACGAAGCTCCACCACAATGGAGTGAGCAATATCAAGAGACAGCTCAGTGTAAGACTTCTAGGATTTATATATTTATTACACGTCTCTCCAGAGTCTTGTTCTCTGACCACTGAGCTGCTGCCTAAAGCAGAGGGAACACAGAGCCACTTTTTCAGGAACAGTGGCTTGAAAGCAGGTTCCAGAGACCAGGACAACAAGGCAACTTTGCTGTATCAAACCCCAAGTCTCCCTGGTGTGACATTCAGTGGTCTGAAACCTAGTCTCCTGCAGTGGATTGTGTTAAGAGAACAGCATGCAAACAACAGCATGAAAGCTTTAGAAACAGAGACATCTTGGTCCACTCACCATCGGAGTCTTGTACTTGTGGATCACCACTTCTTTAGTTTCAGGAACTAAAACCGGACGGGCAAGAGACAAAACAAACAGTTCAACACAGGAGGAAAAGCCAGTGAAAAGCATGTAGTCAGCTGAAGTGATGTGCACATAGCATAGGGAATTCAGATCTCAAGGAACGCACAGGTCTGTCTGGAGCTGCTAGTCTAGCACAAGAGAGCTGAGTTTCAGAATCATGCACACAGCCCATGTTTGAAATGCATCCCACCATGTACTGAAAATTACATTTCGGGTAGAATTTAAACGTAATTTATGCCCATGCAATGTATGAAATATATACAACATTTCACATATCTGTGATATATTTTTGGATTTTTATTTATTTATTTAAATCAAAAGTGGCCTAAAATATATATTGAGATACATTTCAGAAATGTAAGATTACACATGTATGATTGATATATTCATATAGGCAGAGCTAAAAGCTTGTTTTTATTTCCTATGTAAGTCTTGCACTAGTTGTTAGTGGCACAAATAGGCAGGATCGTAAATAGATTCACTATCTGGATTATTGTCAGCAGTCTTAACTTCTCCGACAAGGATTGCGACGTCTCAAAGCAAGAAGTGTATGGAGGCACAAAGTTAGAAGGAATAAATCATTCAGCATGCAGTATTTTAAAAAGGGTGCTCATGCAGAAGAAATAGATTTAATAAGATGATGAACATCCTAATGCAAGACGAATATTATTCCTTATGTACTGTGTGTTGAATCACTGTGGCAAGTGCCTGTGCAAGGGTCTAGACCTGGGGTGTCTGTCAATACATACCTACAGCAATCCATCTGACTCGCATAAATAAGCATTAACCAATCAAAAATAAAAAGGTTTCTCCCTAGATGGACAAAACCTACTACTAAGGAGTCTAAACAGAAACATGCACGTAGGAGAAGTTACATCCATTAGTCACGGCTTATTGCGAGGAAGATAAGGCCAGTCTAGCCTTTCTGGTTCATGATCATCGGACTTTTGTGATCTGAATTCGTAAACCGACTATAGTGCACAGAACCCTCTGCTGAAAGCAACCAGGTGAAATGTTTGCACTTGCAAAAACAAAAACGTGAAAAAGAAGAGTGTTTCGTGAGAAAAGCATATCGGGTCAAAATCCAGTAATAAAAGAAAGGCGACCAATGTGAGAATGAAACACTGTGTGAAAAACTTACAAAACACCAAGGATTGCTGTTGTTTGTTTGTTTTTTGTTTTTATTTTTTTTTAAATGTCCAAATTTTAAAAAGGTTGAAAATCAGGTCCTAGTGCAATATTGCAAGCCAGATCATAATGGTAGCAGACAAACGGTTGCAATGAAGAAATAAAATAAAATAGAAAGCTGTGTCCTGTAAAATAAGCATATCGACTTTTCATTAGTAAGTGTAAAACATTATAAATGATTAAATGCAGACAGCACTCCTTTTACTTACTGGTGATGACAGCATTGTGAAGCCAAGCCCATAACTTGCAGCTTCTCTCTAGATATAAAAATCACCTTCTTTCCAAGAAACCAGAGGCGGACTGCTCCGATATTCATTGGGGAGTAGGTGGCTGCAGCTTGCGGACACATTTTATCATTTAAAAGATCATCTGAAGTTGGCTAACTAGAGTATGGAAAAGGAATGCTGTCCCGCTTGCATGGTTTTGAAATGCTACAGCTAATGAAAATGGATCAATGGTTCCCAACAGAGATCTGATACGTGAAAGAGAGGAAGAGATATGCGACACCACTTTACCTGCAGGAGAATGAAGGTTTTCATAGCAGCGAAGGTGAGGGTACGAATTACAAAAGAAGCACAGAAACACAGCAGTAACTCAAACCAGCACAAGCGGAGCCTGATCGGACTACTGTCATCATCTAGCTGCCTGCAAAAGAGACTCCCATTGCGTAGCAGTGAGAGCCATTCTGGGTTTTATTATGAGCTTAGTTAGCCAGTGTATAGGCAACAGGTAAAACCAACAGTAAATCCTAGAATGACTCAATTCACTAAGCAATAGGAGTTATCTGCGTACATCCCTGTGTAGTCTGACAGATGCACCTGCTTCTCTCACTCCTGTTTGCTAACAGTATAAATCAGATGATGTACACCGTCGGTGGCCTTCACAGTTACATAAACACCAAATATTACATTCAAAATGCATCTGTCTACTTCTTAGTTATTACAGGGTCCTGCTGTAATACTGTCTAGTTTGTATGCAGCTCACAGCTAAGAGAAGATGGAAGCTAGATTCCCGGTTTTATCCCCCAGCAATGCCCACGTATTTTTGCAGGGAAAAGCTACTGGACTGTATTGATGCAGTTTCTTATGCTACAAACGACAGGTCTATCGATAAATACATAATGCATTGCATGTAAAAATGATGGATTTGGAGAATGAACTGTAACCAATGCTCAATTATTTTAGCAGATAGCTACAGCAATGGGCATAATGTTTTTTAAATTGTAGACCTTGTCTCGATGTTACAGAACTATGTTTTTCAGTACTAATGTTTTTCTCTTTACTTAATAGTAACAGACCATCAAGAGTAAATGTCAAGAAACAACTTGGTCTTGTGTGCTACAGAAACAGTTTATTATGAGTGACACCGTTTGCACAAACATCTACCTACAAGACACGATTCACCTGCCTCTCTTTCAAACTCATAACTAAGCCTATCCAATCGGTTTAAGTAGAACAGAATTTCATTTTTACTACACAAACTAAAAAACCTTCAGTCTAGCTATGACATCATTTACCTTCCCCACCACAGCAAGCTCCTGCTAACCGTGACATTGAGACACTGAGCCCTCATGAAAAACGTAAATGGACAGCGATGGTGCTTTGAGGGTTAATTCAAACCACGGCAAAAACGGTGAACACAAGAACAAAACACTAATGAAAAGTGAACCGACCCAACATTTCATTTTTATCCCTGCAAAGGACTTATGGATTTTAAAAATGAATTCTGCTTTGAAAAAGTTTAACATCTTACCCTAATAATATACAGCTGTTGCAAAATGTCTTGCTTCAAGTTCTTGATGTCTTGTTTTTATAAACTGCAAAGGCACTTCTTTAGTAAAACTAGTCTAAGGGTCCGATTGCAATTGGTTCATGTCTAAACTAACCGAACTTGGAAACTAACTCTGGAGAAAAAGGACCTGGGTTCCTTTTGTATTCACATACAGTATGCACTCTGAAAGTTCACACATACTTCCAAAACTAATGGAACCGCGCTCAGTTTGAAACAATCAGCTCAAAGTAACCAATGATAATGCACCCCAATGCATAAAGCAGAAGCTGCTGTACATCCATGCTGTGCAATGTCTGCTCTGAATCTGAGTTACTGCCGTGTAATGTACAAACCTAGTATCAAAATAATGTAATTACCAAATTCCTCCAGGACAAAGATTCCTTTGACAGTATTGCACTTTTTAATGTGCTTCAGCTCTATGAAAACCTAAAACAAAAAGGAAAAAAGAAACATTAGCAAATAATTCCATGATTCATTTATAAAAAAATCAAGCAAAAATAAAAACAGATCATAACAGAACATAAGACTAAAACAGACATCACAACATGCAAACAAACTCTCTAATGCTCTAGCAAAGAATGCTACAAATCAAGGAAGAACAATTCAAAACTATATCTAAAAGAAAAAGGATGCACGCAACAAAAGCAAACTCACAATCCGCCACACAGCCAAAATACAAACAACATTTTAAAAAAGCATGGCTAAGAAGCAAAGATAGCAGAAGATCAGTACCTTCCGTTCCTTGCAGGGGGAGAAAGCATGGAAGAGAAACGGTTTGGATTAATATTGAACACAGACAGCACGTACACCCACCGAAGATAATTAGAAACAGTGTATTCTAGTAGAAGCAGGCTTTTCAGAATGGCATGGATAATTACAAAACAAAAAGTATAAAAAATATAAAATAATAATATTTTTATATATACAAATAAACACACACACACATATATATATATATATATATATATATATATATATATATATATATATATAGACACACACATACATACATACATATATAGAGAGATCTCCAATTTCACACGTCTACCCCTCCCAAAATGAACCACCCACCTCCATGCATCCTCCACCAGCAAGGAGGGCAGGCGATTGGCGCCGCTGTGAGTCTACAGTAACGTCTCCCATGCCAATGCTCCTTCCCTGACTGCCCAGCAGGAGGTGCCCCTGTGGCTTGGTGAATTAGCTAGGGCTGTACTCCTGTGCCGACAGCACGGTGCAGGAAGGCTTAGAAGCATGACTACGTACTGAAGTGCTTATATCCTTTTCCTTTATTGTTTTATGATGTGTTCAGTCACATTGAGTGCGAGTTTCATTGCTCCTTTTAGCTTGTCTGGAGAACCAAATAAGCTGGGACTAAACTGACATCACGTGACAATATGACCGTTCAGCTCTGACAACCCCATCTACTCTCTGTCTATATAGAGTAGGTTGGACTGTCAAAGATCACACTGAGGTAGGCTGTTCAGTCCCGGCTCTTCGGATTCAGATTTAGAGAAAAAATTATAATAACATTGGAGCACGCACAAAGAATGGCTGCAAAGCCCAAATTTTAAAGGAAATGGGAAGCAAAATGACATATGCTAAGGCTTGACCAAGTCACTGTAAATTATAACGAGATGCTGTCTCTCTGCTGGGGCGAGGGAGCAGACAACACTGCCCAGAACCAGACTGCCAGTAGGTGGCAGTGTGGCTTCCAGCCTGGGTGTGATACACATTTCTACTAGCTTTTTAAATCATGCACATTCACTTCCACTTCAAAAGGGTGCAACGAATGTTCAATGGACCATTTTCTGTTCTGCATCTTTCTGTTCTATGAGGCTTTTAATTTGATTGTGTCTGAAAGTTCCAGTAGCTGACATGCTGTATTGCAAGACACAGTACAATCCCAAGCCTTAAGATTCACACCAGATCGACCCTTTACTTCAAATCCCCAAGTCATTCTTCTATTATTAACTGGAAAGCTCTTGAAACACTCTCTCAAGGGATATGTTATTTGCCAGGTCCACATAGAGAGATATTAGAGTGGTTCCACAGCTCTTCTATTGCACGCACAACAGCTACCCTGGAACCTGTTTCTCAGTCACACGTGGTTCATGTCTCATCAGCCACAAATGGTGGGAACACCTCCCTAGAATCTGGTTTGTTTAGCTGGAATGACACAAAATGAGTTCCTGTTTTTAACTACTGAATGAGTAAGGTACACAACACCAAATACATGTGTAAAAAAAAAGAAGTGTTTCCAATACAGTACAGTGCACTTGAACATCACACAACTTCCTGTTCTTGAGCACTGCACACAATTATTCGGAAAGCGGGTTAGGCCATGAACTGCATAATACTTTACCAAAGTTCCCTACTTTTTGCAACAGGTTTAGTTGTGTCTAATATACAACAAGATCAGGATTGAAACAAAAAAAACAACAACAGCTGTTTACTAACTTTCAACATCGTTAACTATTAAATCATGTACTACATGCATTCTAAATTTCACTAATAAAATTAATACAAATAGCCAGTTTTACCCCCTTCCAGCCCTCATTTCACTACAGTACTAGTTACACCAATGGAGTATAGTGACCCCTTCTGGTAAACACTAGTCTAGAGGGGTTATGATGAATGGTTTGTGGACTGTTTCGCCCATGGTTTACATGTTCATATTTTCATGTTTTAAAATGATGGAACTTTAGAATACCAAGTAATTAGAACATAATGTAAAGCAAGCAGCTCTTTGCTGGTGGGAAGTGAAGTATTATTGAAATGAGCTCTATCCTCGCACCCACCTACAAGCAACACATTGCACACCAACAGCCAGACTGCTCAAAATCATCTGTCAGGTTTGTGAACAGTCTCATTAACCCTTCTGTTCTGGATCCCTCTCACAAAAACTAATATTGAACTGTTCAAAACCACCAAGGATGAGCTGAGAGATTTCAGAATGGCAGGAAAATGTACAAACACCTTAGAAGTGGCTTTTATAGACTGTGACTGAAACCCTTAATTGGGGGGGGGGGGGGGGGGGGTCAAAGCACACAAGCATTTGAGTGTTTGAGTGCTCTGAGCCCCTGGGAAAGACAAACACGCACAAGTTATTAATGAAAAGTCTTTGTTCTAAACAGGATCACTTCTCAGGACTTCCCTTAAACCAGAATAGTGCACACGAGCAGAGTCACAAGACAAATGAATAAATCACTTACGAAAAAAAGAACATCTACACTTACTGTTATAACGAGGCACAACAGCAAATATATATTACACAGAAACACGTGGTTACTTTGTAAATCGATTCAGCAAAAAAAAAAAAAAAAAAAAAAGGAGAACACCTAGCAAATGAAACAGTTAAATCACAACACTGAAGTTTCCTCTAAGGCACCGTTTAACTCCTGCCTTCAGCAAAGCTACACATTATTTTGGTAGCAAGGCTTTTAAGTCACTGAATGTTGCGATTCTCATTGTATTAACCCTAGCAGGTGCCCAAAATAGTTGTTCCAGGTTCCCTAAATGAAATCAGGGACAGTACACAGACTGAGTTCAATCTTTACGTACTGAATAAAATTCTCAAGTAAGAAGGCTACACTGTTTGGGGGAAACAAAACTGAAACCTGTGTGATAGTGAACAAACACTGCAGCATTCATTCCTACAGATGTATTGATTCAATTACTGTGCAGTACTTGCAATATGCTTTGATATCGTGTGTATGGAAGGAACTAATAAGTATGTAGCTGCGTGTGTGGCTAACCTACTTTGACTACAGTACATTTATCTGCGACAGTTATTGAGAGACCATTTGGTTGGAGTTGGAAGGTCAGGGGAGTACTGTACCAGCGAATCAGGAGTGTATGTTGGTTGTTAAGGGGCGGGACAATGCTGGTGTGGCAGTTAAATCCAAGAGTGTGACGTGGATGTTTTTCTGCACCACACGACCTCAGAATATCAGCTCGATTTCTGTAAAAACCACAATATATCTTACTCGTTTTTTTTTTTTGTCACTGTAACTTGTTTGTTTGTAATTTATCTTCAAGAGAAACCGAAACTAAATCTTCTCATAGACAGTAAGCACATTGTTTTTATTTGTACAGGAATTACAAATGAACTAAAAACAAAACAACAAAACCACCTATAAGAACTTCAGAAGGACTGCTGTTCTGTACGTAGTTTATCTTGCATTTTCTTTCAGAACTGTACTATTAATACATAATATGTGTTTATGTGTGTGTGCATTAGTTTGTAATTCACATGCTAGATTGAGGCTCACGTCTCTTCGGGTGCGTTACATGTACAGTGTCAGTGCTGCGAGTTTATTTGTTCACTGTATGTGTGTTTTGTTTTTTTTTAGTAGGGGGAGAAAAAAATACCTCAATGTTTCTTTATTGACAGCAGCGTTTATTCGAGGGCAGCCTCTATTATAAAGCTGATATATGACTGTGGTGTCTGTACGAGGGCGTCTTTAATATGAGGGCGGCGCCACATTGAAGAATTACAGTATATGTATGTATGTATGTATGTGTATATATATATATATATATATATATATTATATATATATATATATATATATATATATATATATATATATATACACACACACATACACATACACACACATACACACACACTAGCTCTAAATAACAATATACTTGCATATCTAACCATATGCCTACTGATGTAGGGATCTTCTGCCAGGAGCCCCTTGTAAAACGAGAATCATATCTCAAGGGTTCTATCCTGGTTAAATAACTCCATTTTGAATATGAACCTTATCACGGATTCTGACATTGCCGTGATCCGAAACTGAAACCACAAACCACTTCAAATTGAGCTACTGTAGAGTTTGCAGGGTTGTGAGAAGAAACACTTCAATCTGAAGCATTGGAAAGACACTGCCAGGGTTAGCATGTGTTTGTAATACTGCACGGTATCGTTCTAATATGCATTTATTTGTAGCCACCACTCAGAGGAGTCGTGCCGTGTAACACAGAAGCATGCTCATGCAACACAGCAAGGCAGATCGGCCCTCCTACCTGACTGTGCATAAACTTGAGGTTGATGCCCTCCAGGGTGACCTGTAGCAACCCCCCCTCTCCCGTCTTCATGTCCTGCACAGGGAACTCTCCGCCCAGCTCCGGCCCTGAAAGACAAGGGAGCAAGAGAGTGGATATCCCCTTCACTCACCGCGTGTAGAATTAGACTATGCGATACATACGTTCTTCATCTATGCATCTATTTTATAATGCATTTGTAAGGATTATTTTCAGTTTTTTGTAAGTTTTGGCAGGGCAACTCAAATCCTTTAACAGTATAGTCAAAGACATTCATTTCATGCATTTCTAAGCTGCTGTTATAAAGAATGCTGAAGACCTTGTGGAAAGTGCACTGTTCTATACTAATATTTACCAAGGAGGTTCCTAAATACAGAATACTCTGAAACCACCGTGGGCACTACACAGTGGGACGGTGGAGAGTAATGCATGCACACTGTTCTCTTGTAGAGCTCTTACCTGATTTAATGCTCTGCTGCCTTGCAGCTGCACGCTCCATGCTGTCCTTCACACAGTAATACAGCTCCCGACACTGACAAAGAGAACAGCGACAGCTTTAATACAGCAACTCCAGTGGTTATTAATACTGGCAGATGTAGCCCTTAGGAGTCGTTGGATAACCAATGTACATTACACCAGCCTAGCACTGAACAGCGCTAACACTTTGGTCTCTACATTACATGCCTCCTATGGTGTTGTCCCACAGTCCCCTCCCCTCTGTATTCTGGGTTATTTTTGCCGTCAGGACCCACCTTCTTTGTATAGAACTTGTTGAGCTGCGTCTCCTGCCCATTCCTCCTCCACAGACACAGCACTTTGGTTTTGGGACAGTAAGTCATGTTGATGAGCTTCTCGTACCACCAGCGCTCGTAGACTGTGCCGATGTTGCTCCTCAGCACGATGCAGTCATCGCAAACCTGCAGGGAGACGAGGTGAGACTGTAAGAACATGCAGACCCCCAGCACAGGGAAGAGGCTCATATAGAGCAGCACTGGCTGATCTGGACTGACGAGGGCACCAGTGAGAGTGTAAAGGCTCAGATCCACAAGGCTGAGTTTATATTTAACAATCCTAAATGATATTTAAGAACCTCTTCTAAACTCATGTTGGTCTTTACAACACTACTTAGACTGCAATCGTCGCTATTCCTGGCCTATCTAATGTTAACCGTTGACAAGATAGTTTAAGATTTGTGGTCATCAGGGTGTGTGGGAAATCAGTCACAGTTTTAAAAGCTGACTACGCTACATGCTATTTACAAAACTGTCAAAATACTGTAGGTCTATTATTTTACATTTTAAGGACAGTTTGTCTAGTTTCAAGAAAGACAATGCAGTCTGTACCTCCATAAAGAATATGTCTCCTGTGGTATCCGTCCCAGCATGCACCACAAAGGTTTGCTTCTTAATGTGCCGGCTGCCGCTTGGTCTGATTAGGAGCTCCCGACCGTTCTGAACACAACACATTTATTAACATGATCGCACCCTCCACAGTCAAGCCGTCTCACTCAATACACAAATAAATAATTTAGGACTGTATCACTGAGGAGAAAAAGCACTGATGCAGCAATTTCAGCCATTTACTTCCGAGAAGGACTACAAAAATTTGCTGTCTGTGTTTATTACACTGACAAAGGCATTAGCTAAAATATTTACTATTTGACTGGGCTTTTTTTTTTTTTCTTATATTTAAATGAAGTTTTAGTGTTTAACACTTTGAGTAAGTCATAGCTACAGTTATAGATTATAACACTAAAAATACGCACGCACGCACGCACTGTTAAAACATTCTAGAAGTTAACGTGCTCACCAGCTCTGCCAAGCGATCCAGGGCTTCGTTGACCTCCTGACTGTAAGCAAGGCCAATATGGGATTTTCCCATCAGCCGTCGGACCTTCTTTCTGATGTCACTCTTATTTACCTGGGAACGAGTGTCTGGGTTTAGGGGTTGTGTCCTGACTTAAGTACCACCACGAGAATCATAGTCACTGTCCCTCGCTGTACATGATGCTACGAGAAGTATTGTAAACTGCATAGAGGACGTAACCATACAATAAACAGAGCCAACAAATACAATAAAATCAGGGGCTTTGTTCCAACCCTGTCCTAAATTGTTTAACTGAACCAATTATACCTCCATCCAGATCCTGAAGTAGTTAATTAACCTGTTAAACCTGCAGTGGAATGGCCTGCCATGACCGGGATAGGACCCTCCTGCATTAAATTTCTTCTTCGTAACTTCCAACATGTAACATTTTCTCTTAAAACCTCATTGCTTAGCTGCAACCCCTCCTCTGTAAATAATCTCATTCCCACACTTTGGGTAAACAAAACACTATTCTTCATGCTAGCTGTCTACCTTTCAACTAAGAGCCCTAGGTGTAGCCCAGAACAATAGCAGGGACGCCAACCTTCATCATAAGCATGTAGGCAATCATGTTGTGCAAGAGGGTCGCTAACAATTTGTCTTCGTCATCCTCCAAACGTTTACGATCGTGGTCTCCCAACGACAGATACCTGTGCAAAATAAGGACAACACGACACTACATCAGCATAAGTTTGTAAAATAACCCTATAGTGTATAATGAACCAGATCCCTATCCAAGTTGTCTTCTTTCAGCAAAATGCTGCTAATGAGTAAAAAACTGGATATTTTCCCCCTTTGAAAAAGGAAACCGATATGGTCGTAACATTATTTAAACTAATGTTTTGAATACTTTACGCATGATAAATAAAAGGAAAACTACAGAAATATTGCCTTTTAAAAATAACTTGTACATTTCTGAAGGAAAAACAAGGCCATGCAGCTCCTGCAATGTAGTTCTGCTGACCTGTAAAACCTTGCAGCAATGTGACCAATCTTCCTACCAGTTATGAACACAAGATGTTCACTAAACGTTTGCAGCCCAATGCAAACAGACCTGCCTCACCTTCCAGTCTGTTAATTTTTCTCTATAGCTGTGTACGGACAGCAGACGAATGCCATTGCAATGCACTTCTCTACTTGTGTTAGGAAAGCCTACAAGCATGCATTCAGTAGAAATGTTTTTGGAAGACAATACCTGTCAATCATTTCCTGAGGTCCCTGGTCCATGCCCATCCCCTCCCTCTCCAGCATCACCGCATCCAAGTAAGCATCTTCCCAGAACTGCATCTGATCCCACAGCGTGGAGCGCTCCTTACCTGCAGCGAATCACCAGACACGGCTCAGACAGGCAGGTCTCACCACAGCCTCCCTTACACAGTCTGATGTTCCATGCAAACAAATGAGGGAATACAGTGGAAGTGCTGGGCAATTTACCCCCGGAAACATTAAAAAGAGTCAACTCTATTCAATGTAGTTAACTCTGCATGCAGAGTTGCTCCCTATATTTTCCAAATTGTACTAATCTAAAAGTTGCTGTTCCATCAATTTAAACAGATTCAAATTCAATTCCACAGCAGAAGTTGAGGAGCAGTATGGATCCATCTATTTTATATTACAGTTTTAAGACAATGTGTATTGTAGAATTAGGATTTCTTTTCTTCTTGTACTTCCCACTGGTGATAGGGTGAAATCCCAAAAGAAAGACATGTTTGGAAGATTCAGAGCAAATGTCTTGCACATGAAACATACCTGAGCACAAACATTTCTTCATGATAGCAGACAGTTAAATAATTATAATGCAAGCTTTTAAACGACCCTGTACAAAAACACCAATCGTAAATTAAAACCAAGTGTACTACTGTACCCAAGTAAATACACAAAGTATATAATAGGGTTAGAATCCCAAACTTGATCATTCTCATAAGCTGCCTTTGACAGGGCATGCTCTGTCGCTGGTTCCTCTGTGTATGCGTGCCGCTGTGCAAGCAAAGCAACCAATTTAGCAAGGAGGACCCTGAAGAGCAGCCAACTATTCATAAGAGGAGGCTACGCTACAGAGGGGAATGCGTGCTTTTGCATGCTGCGAGTCGGGTCAGTGGAGGCATTGCCCAGCCTGAACCGTCAGAAAAGCAACCTGCTGGCAGGCAACCCTTTGCGTACAGGAGAGCAAAACTACAAGCCAGGAAGTGTTTGTGAACCCTGACAATCTGTGCAAGAAAACAGGTCGCTGTGTGAGTAACCAGGACTAGCTATTGTTTGAGATGAAGGTGAGTTTAGGGGATTTTAGGAATCCCTCTAAAGCACACCGAGGGTGTAGCGCATGGACTCTGTAGTGGGACCCTCCTTGTAGTGGAGGTAGCGCTAGCCGCACTGACTGCACCTTTTACTTATTAGCTGTGTTTTCATTGTGTTCGTTTTGAATGCTTTTGTACCTGCTTCACACTCTAGGTTACCATTGTTGGTACCCTAGTGGCAGCACCATGCAACTGCAATCACTAATTCATGAACTGCAATTGCGTTTGAATAAAACCTTCGCGTCTGGGAGGTCGTGTCAAACGCAATGTTCTGAGTCCTTACTTTTAATCCAGTGATCACCAACACATTTAACACCTGTTGCACTACTCTGAAAAATCATTCAAAGACAGAGAACTAGCCCACTTAAAAGCACTCAATTTCTCTCTAAATAAACTGGAATGAAACTGAAATGATGTTAAATGATGAGTTTCCTATCAAAATAAAAAAATATTGGTAACGGTACTACATTGTACTGAAACCATGTCAAATTTTTACAATTTTAAAACAAAAACAAAACAGCTGAACTATTAAAAAAAACACACACACACATAAAAACACACACAATTAAAAGTGAAGCTAAACCCCAGGTTTAAAAGCAATAAAAAAAGTACAAAAAGGTGCATGCAACCACACGACACTTTACACAAACAAGAGCGAAAAACCAGAGGCACCCAGAGGGTAAAGGGTGAAAGGTCATCATTACTCAGAGAGAACGTTTCCATTGCAGCATCCTCCAGCTGATCCCAGACTGAGCTCTTGTCCCTCCCTGAGTGCGATCCAGGCAGAGCAGGCAGGGGGTGAGAGAACAGGGGTCTCAGATTGTAAGTAAAGCAACAAAGCAGACAGGTTTCATTCTTTAGAGCAGGGATTCCCAACTAAACATATTATTCCATTACCACTGACTATCAGTTTAGAGACACAGGCGAACACAGTTCAGGTATTGCTTAATGTATATTAAAACACACCCCATTCAGCACAGCTGAAGAGTCTTTTCATTGCTTTGACCGAGTGATGTTTGGTTTATGAAAAAAAAGCTATAGCTTTTGCATTAGCCAGTAATTACAAAGTAATTTATCATCAAACCGAAAAATAAATATTTGCGAATGGATAGGCTGAGCATGACAAAAAGAAAAATTCTCAAGGCCAGAAGAAACCCCTGATCTTAAACATGAGCTGGCGCCTGTGCCAAGTACACTATTCAGGAATGGCAATATGACTCCCATTAAATTAGCAGTTTGATCCATTCCTGGTTTTGCTACCATTTTAACAGGACGCTATGCACAGAGCAGCAGATATATAGGGGCTCCAGGTAGGGTATGATTGAAACATTCATTAGGGTAAAAAGTACACCACATGTTCTGCAGTATATACTTTTCCCAAGCGTACACACTAAGTAAATCTGTTAACTGCAATATCAAGCAGTCCACATAAGTAAATGCAGAACCCTAAACTTTTGTCGATGTATAGTTGGACCTTCTAGTTCTGACAGTGAGCGTTTTGAAGTTGCGGATCGTTTATACTGCAGTCTGGGTGCTCTGTATGTAAGTGGCGGTGGTGACGCTCCAGAGTCCATGGTCTTACCCAGCAGCCCCTCACACAGGTACACCCTCATGCTGACGTCCTCCTGGGGCACCAGGGCTGATGCCTTCCCAGGGAGGCTCCCATTGCTGCCCTTCAACCCCGGCTTCAGCATGTGGGTTTTACCCTGCAGAGACGGAGGGGAAATACAAGGGTCAGAACAACATCGCAGGGCTCCTTCCAAACACAATCACCGGGTCTGGTCTCTTTCTAGGTCTGGAAGACTAAATGATTACTGTGATGTGGGCGATTGAATTAGATCATCTTGATTATTTTGTGAAAAATGATTATCTGTAAATCGTGTTTCAGACAGTCATCTGAAGCTAGAGAAGACGAGTGCTTTACACTACCAAGATGTTTTGTACAATTAAAACTGAGCACTGGTAAATCACTTCAATTCAGACAGTGCATGGCTTGAGAAATATGCCATAAAAATCGATAACTGAAAGACAGATTATCTTCCAAACCTTCACCCTTCCTAATCCTCAACTCTCAAGAACATGAACTCAAATCATCTGAGCTTTCTGACAGAGTGCCAACCAGTTCCACACTTCAGTTAACAATTACATCACTGCCACAAAACTCAAAGAAAGAACAGCTAGCAAAACTAGAACAGCGTTTTTTAGCCTGTCGAGCGTAATGGCCCCCCATTGGTTGCCAGGCAACCATTATTCTCACTGGACAGCCCTGACATGAGCTATTTTCTGATTCGGTGCCATCAGGGGAAAATCACATTCCCGTCTGAGATGCCATTACTTTGATGTGAATTCATTAAAGACCGTTTAGGATGACAGTGATGCAGTCAGAGGTTCTTCAAATTAAATCAAAACAAAAAGTAGCAAAGCACTCAGCTGGCTACTCACGAATATGGCGCTTGTGGCAGAGTTGGTCTCTATCTCGCTGTCCGACAGCGTTCCTCTGGACACAGTTAAGTGGGCCGTGGTCTTCCCTGGGGGTCCGTCCCCTGCGTTGCTGCTCATGTCGCTGTCGGCCCCCATGGTCTCCCCTGAGCTGTTGCTCACCTTGGACAAGGAGAGTAGAAAGCAGCGTCACAAAGAAGGCTTCTACAGTAATACAGGCAAGATGGGTAACACTGGGAAAGTGTTGCCTGAAACTGAAAACCACACAAGAACATCTCCGACATGAACTGCATTGTAATAGAACTTACCACTGTCTTCCGGAACAATTAAATACATTACATTTTCATGGTTGCAAAAAAAGAAGCACTTGAGTCAATGTTTCAAGTGGTTTATAGCTAGCCTGGGAAATAAGAGCAGTTTTTTTTCTGGCATGCTTTCAGGGTAATACATTCCACTCTGGTGCAAAACCCAGGTCTATCATTTGATTTTCTTTTATTTAATATGAATCGCACATGTCTTGTACTGAGAGAGGTTGAGGCAGCTTCTTCCAGGGTAGAAAGAGTCATTGTTTGATCTCTTGAGAGGAAGATTTAATTGCAACATTGAATTTGTATTAGCTTGAATGTCTCCCCTCTGCAGAGGGTCCTATTAATTACAAAGGCTGCCAGATGATTGATAGATATATACACACACACATATACACAAAATAATGTCATTTCATTTAGGAGAGAGATTTATGAATGTTTAAATGTGTTTAAATCAATAAGTGAACGTGTAGGAAATAAAGAACAATTAATCAACATTCAGGGTTTTCACAGGTGATGCACTGCCCACTCACGTCTGGAGCTCTAAGTTCAAGTCCACTTTGGTCGCTGATGAAATTATTGATAAATCAATGTAATATACACCCTCAGGACCACTAGGGACAAAACTATCTGTACTGGGAAGATAACACAAACATGAACGACTTGAAATCTGAATGAAGCAGTTCATTAAAATTCCCATCTTGGCCGTGTCCTACCACTGTGCTGGCCTCCGAATCCTGACTGGTGCTCCGTGTCAGCGCTGGATGCTTGGAGCTGGCACTGGACTCTGTGTCACTCTTCTGTGTGGGCAGAGAGAGAGAGAGAGAGAGAGAGAGAGAGAGAGAGAGAGAGAGAGAGAGAGAGAGGAGTGATCAGTGGGGGTGCGACTTTGCTTTCTCACTAGCTGCAACATCAGTGATCTCAGGGGCAGCACAGAGACACACCTGAGACCCTGAAGTGACGCTCAGCCCACTATCAGCGCTGATCTGAGACTTCTTCTCATCTGTATCCACCAGGTCAAAGAACTGCTTCACGCCTTCAGTTCCTGCAGAAAGAATAGCGTTACCAAGGGAACCAGGGGAGACAATACGGAGTGTTCCAGAAAGGAGTCATATGACCAGCAGCCACTTCAGCATGCACCAAGGAAGATGATAACCATTATTATTATTATTATTGATATTTTGTATTAACTTGTTTTATTAATAAGTGTCACTCCAATTTATTAGACTTGAGAAATGTATTGGACTTTTGATGACGTATCCAAGCCTTGAGGATCAATTCAAAGTTTTTAAAGAAAATAACCAAATGCAGGTTTATATTTAAAATATTTTTTGCTTCTTTAATACAAATCCTTTGCCATATTGACATCTTTTCACTAACAATAATGTTTTTTTTTGTTGTTGTTTTTTTTACAACTTACCAAGCTAACAGACTTCTAAAAACAAGGCATATGAATCTATGCTGAAGAAAGGGTTGTATATATTGATCAACCTGTCTGCACTGGTAGCTGCTTCTGTAGCTGGTGGTCACATACTTTTTCATTTCTTTAAGAAAACCAAGCTTTCAAAGTTTAGTACAGCTTGTGCCAATTAGTGGAGCCAGTGGGAGTTGATTTGTATTTATCTTCTCACACACTGCAATCTACCATCTGCCAACCCCAAGCTGTAAAGAACCCAAACTCACAGCTAGCAACCAGCAGCTACTTTCAAGCCTGATGCAAGCTGTGTTCAAAGGAGTCTTCGTCCTACAGGAATCTCCATGGGCTGGATCCCTGAGACAACCTTCTACCAAAATCTCGGAGTGCATTTTTAAACAACATGGCAAGCTCTCCTTTAGCAGCCAGGCTGGACAGATGCTAGGCTTCAAATCCCACACAATCCATCCACAAGCAACTTTAGAATTTGACTACGCAACCCGTGAAATAAGCACAGCTATAGAGGGTTTGCATACTGCACTGGACTTGATATTATCCAGTTGACCCTTACAAAATTTAACAATGCAGTGGGCCTGACTCAGATTACAGCAGGATCTTCTCTTCCTTTCGTCGCTTCATGTTCCTTCACATTTACCAATGGAGAGCACTTAATGAGGTCTAGAACTGGAACCTGTGCATACTGCAGTAAATGAGCGTGCTGTCGTAAACACAGTGATGATTCACACAGACATGGGCAAAATATGTTAGTGGTACAGTTACTGATACACCACGAGTCAGGCAAGGGATGCTTGTATTTCATATTTATTAATACTGGCTTTACTGTATTTGGTCGTTTTAGTTAATGATTCCCCAATCCATTCGGTGATTCTTCCTCAGACAGTCAAAGTTATTGTTTCAACCTTGCCCCGAGAGGTTGAGAGTTAATGCTTTATTTGCACTGGAAGGCAGTTTCGATTGAAATTCAAACATTGATATCCCAGTTAAAACAAAACCTGGATCGTTACTTGCTCAAGAACTAGGGTTGGTATCATGCAGTCGATGAAACGTTTAGAAGAATCACCACGTTCTAGCCTTACATACAGGTAAGACAGTCGTCTTACAGCATCCCAGTTTTGGAGAAAAAAAAAAAATCCCAAAATGTAAATGTTAAGAAATATTAGGAGATTTTGTCCGAAATATAAAACCCATTCAAGAATTGTAGCACTATATTAAAATTTGGGATGGTAGTCACCCTAACCAAGCGACATGCCTTCAATTTCCAATACAAATCGCCCCCTGCATCAATATTTTACATGATACATGGATTTATGTACATACATTTTGTAATGGGATTTGTCCAGCCTGGCTTTCACTGTGTCCTGCACGAGGAATGTTGATCTGCGAATCCAGCCCTTAGATTGCCATCTCTCCCCAGCAGGGGGTGCTAGTGCTGTGCTAGCGACTGGGTGAGCAACACGGATAGAATGAGAGCCACAAGAGAGAGATGCAGTGGGGGGGGGACGGGGGACACATCTTTCAGGCTTGTAGTCTTCCATTTTCTTAATGAAAAACTGACAAATTGAAAAAATGTGACATTTATGAAATAGTGTACGACTGCTATGGCTTTCAGTAGACACTAGCGATATCATTGTGTAGTTTTGCGTTCATATAGTTTTTTTAAAAAATTTTTGTCTCAAATTATATAATTCTAGGTGATGCCAAAAGTTTGGCCATAGCTAGATGGCTCTTAGCGGATTGGATTATGAATTGCTGTGCCTCTCATGGTTTATGTTTGTAAATATTTGCTCAGCCCACACAGTGGCCAGCACCTAGGGAGGAGAGGGTAGGGGTGGGGTGGGGACTGGAGGGAGGCTCAAAGTTGGCAGTATGAGAAACCTCGACCTTGTTTTCTTACTCTGTTTTTCCATAGCTTTTTGCTTTCTGATATCCTGGTGCTTGTTCCACAATTCTACCCAAGATGCATTGCAAGCGAGGAGAGAAAGACAGAGACCATCAGAGAGCATGGTTGGGCAGGCAGAAATGGAGGACGGCGAAAAAAAAAAAGACAGATGAAAAATCCAACCAGGCAACGAGAAACAAATTAAAAAAGCTGCACTTTATAAAAAGGTTCCTTATAAAAGCAGTAACAAATGCTTTGCTGAGAACGATTTCAAACATAATTTTAAATTCTCACTACAAAAAGGCAGAATGTTTATTACTGGGATTTGACTTAATTATGGGCATTAAAAAACAATTAATAGATTATAATGTACAGAATTAGGAAATAGAACACTGCATGGTATATGTATTCAACTTCAGCTTGACCTAGTGTCTAAGTTTTACCTTATATAAATGTTAACCAAATGTTACCAAATATATATATATATATATATATATATATATATATATATATATATATATATATATATATATATATATATATTTAATACACCATAATCTACCTGAAAATGTTGTGGATGCTTAAGTAAGTTGTATACAAAGCATTTAGTAACAATTTGCTGAGTAGAAACCTTAAAGTACAAAAAAAAAAAATGTATGGAGGACAAAATGTCCAGCCTGTCAGCCGTTAGAATGAGTCTTAGCTAAAGCAGTGGAATCATGACATGATGAGTGTCAAGAGACTTAGAGGTGCTTCAGCAGGGCAGAGGGCAACCCCAATAGTGTGGTGGTGTATACACAGCTCAGATAATGAGCTGGCAGTACCTGCTTCAGTACTGCAAGCACACTTGAGCCAGCGATCTGTGCTGCACCTCTGCTAGGATCAAGAGAAAATTCATTTGTGCCAGGCAAAATACAGGCAGTGCATGGGCTGACTGGACAGCTATTAAATAACAACACTTTGATTGCATTAAATCAGGCCAGTTAAAAGGTACCAGGGATTGCCTTCTGCTCTGGATGAGGGATGCTAGCATTCTATAC
Source organism: Polyodon spathula (assembly GCF_017654505.1). Lineage (NCBI taxonomy): Eukaryota > Metazoa > Chordata > Actinopteri > Acipenseriformes > Polyodontidae > Polyodon > Polyodon spathula. Next base: position 1,819,985 of record NC_054552.1, on the reverse strand, counting down.
CACCCCTGCCAGAAAACTACAGTAGCTATCTCGTATTTTGCAAGCTATGCTATTCCCCCTGTATTTATTTTTTTGCCTGCATATTACTGTTTGAGACTTTGTTTTGTGCGCAAATGTCCTTTATTTGTTAAATCAGTTACTGCAGATTTCACTTAAAGAACAAATCTGTTTCAAACATGCGTCTGCTCTTACAAATATACAAAAATGTGCTTTAAAAGATGTGTCTGTTCCCTCGCCTTTCTGGCACGTAAATGTGAATCCTCCTATAACTTTGTAAATAAAATAAATAACTGTGTGGGTTGCCATGGAGACAGGTGAAAAACATTCTGGGCAGCATGCCCCTCCTGAAGACGAGTATTCCCTACAAGCACATGCAGGTCAGTACACACCAATAGATGCTACAAAGTTTTCTTCGTTGAGACTCCTCGTGTCAAACTCTTTGGCCCCTTTCCCCCCAGAGGAAGAGACGGGAGGCTGGAGCTTAAGCTTGGGTACCATCAAGGTGCCGAGGGGCTTAGCTGTCTCCCCTTTGGGCGTTAAACTGTCCTTACTGCCCGGAGTCATCCCTCCTCCATCTGTGGGGCTCCGCTTGCGTTTGTCAATTTCTTGAGAGGAAGAAGAGGGGAGGAGAAGGAGTGAAGGGGGGAGAGGGAGGGAGGGAGGGAGAGAGAGAGAGAGAGGGGGGGGGGGGGATAATTGGTATATGCTGTTGTACTGTTACATAATTAAAAGCTGCTCTATCTCAGGAAATGGGAAAGGCAGCAGAACACACACTTCAGAATGATAATTCTTTGATTTCTAATTACTATAATGCATTTCTATTCTACAAGTGCTATCAACCTGGCTTATGATTATTCCACTTCAGTTTTAAACTGCGTACTTTCTCCAACGCGAAAACGCAAATGGAAAAGTTACATTGTGACATTTACCAAGTCAGTGAGAACTCACTTGGAATTTTTTATTATTATTATCATTATTATTATTTTTGTTTTTTTAATTAAGGGTTATAGTCAAGGTTCACTGTTCTCAGTAAAAGTTTTAGCACATACAAATGCTGCCACAAGATATGTTCACAACAGCCTCATTTTTGAAGTGGCCCAAAAAACACAAAAACAAAAAAAAAAAAACTCAAACAAACTATGTATTGACTAAGTTAAGCGGTGAGCAGATTTCATGCAGAGATTGACAATAACACAAAGAGCGTCTGTTTCTGAGATCACACTCTCAGTCATAAACCCTCTCCACAAAAGCACACAAAGCACAGTGTTAGCCTGCTTGTGAAATCAGAGTTATACGTGCATTCTTAAGCTATGCCAATATATTCGACATGTACAGAACTATAGTGAATAAGTGCATACTGTTTCCACATTGTACAAGTGAACATTGCATTGTACTATACGCATGATCTCAATATCTACATCATATATAGTACCTTCCTAAAATTACAACAATTAGAACACAGGAATAACACACAATTTACAAGCAAGAGACAGCTAGTCTGCCTGTCAATTCTCTCCTGGTTCCTATAAGCTGGTTAACCTCAAAATCTTAAGCCTTAAAGGATCCCAATCGTTCAGAATCAACACAGTGGCTCTGTAACCCATTCCAAACCCTCGCCAGTCTCAGTGTAAGCATGTACCCCCTACCCTCTTGTCCTGGTTTCTGTATCTGAGCTGCCTGTCCTGGGTTTCTACCTTTGGTGTAGTAGTGGGTGCGGGTGATCTCCAGCAGGCTGAAGACGCTGGCCATGCCCCCGACTCCTGCGTTGGTGTACGAGTGCTCCAGGCTGGACACCGCACACTTCAGCAGGTCCAGCATCCCCTTGTACACTTTCCGATTGATCTCCTGCAACCACACAGACACACAGATTAGGGATCAATGTCTTTCTTATTCATAACCCTCTAGCACATGCAGACACATTTTCTGAATGGAGGAAGATGCAATATAGTCAGAAGCAGTTCAATTACTACAAAGAATAGTGTCTTATGATAAAAACACATATTTTGCCCTTTGCACTTTCTGCAAAATAGCATTTATGAATGGATTTGGTTTGGCTTTTCATTCTGCACCTGTTCTTGTGGAATTTCGTTGCATGCCACTCTATGCCTGAAATGAGACAATTAAGCGAAGATCACCCTTAGTTAAGCCCATGCACCTAAGTATAACAGATGTGTAAATTCAGAGGCCCTGCAGACGCACATAGTCTGACCACTCACCACATCGTGAATGACCTCCTGCCGAGCATCCTCCTCTGATTGGATAGCCCGGTTCAGCTTGCTCAGCATGAAGACGCGCAGCTGCTCATTCTCCAGCAGGCGGCGCACTCTCTTCATGTTCAGCCAGCCCACGCCCTGCCCGTCCAGAACGTTCTGGACCACCTCCTTCAAGAACTGTTGGTTCTCACTGTCAGGCAAACAGAATACAACCGATAGATCTGTATGTGCTCCATTATCATGCCCAGCCAGGATCCATATATATGAAATTCAGCACCTGTTTTTTGGATTATCCCTTATAAAAGTTTTCCACAGTTACAGTACAGCAAAGTGTAATAATAAAGCATAATGCAAGGATGGTAAAGCATAGGGAAGCATTGTGAAGAATAGCGAGGTACGGTAAAGCATATTAATAAACATCTGGTTAAACTATGGGAAAATGCATAGTTCAACCAAACAAAAGATCAGTAAAACCTGCAAGAATATCATGCAAAAGCACAGTGCTAAACTTTTATAAGGGATATTATTAATAAACAGCACCCCATAGGAATGACAGGACATGACTAGAATCTGGATGACGAAAGCACTGTCTTACCTGGTATTGTTTGCTCTGCCCTGTGGAGAGGGAGACTCCTTCTTGATGGTTGGACTATGTTTTATGACTGAAGATTTCTGGTCCACCAGTGCTCTTCTGTTCCCTGCAAGAGCCACACAACCTGCGTCAGCTATCTTTGCAAGACCTTCTGCATGGTAAAAAAATTCAAAAGGTTTAAAAACTAGTAAAACATTAAAAACCATAAAAAATGACACTTCACCACCAAAAAACCCAAACACAACACACTGGCAGAAAACAGGCGTGGGTTAGAAATTTGTGCTGATTAAAAGAAAAATGTCTGTGTTAAAAAATAAATAAATAAATAAATAAATCATGCAGCACTTGTGAAAGAGACAACTAAGAAATAACGATATCATTTTCACGTGAGCACAAAGGGTTAATGGGAGAGCCAGGTGGTGGACATCATGTGACATTTACTGGCCAATGAGAGTGCAGCCTGATGAGGCAGGCATGGATGATGCTGGGAGGTTTTGTTTTTGTTTTTTTTTCACTTGTAACATGCAGCCCATGCAAGAAAAGACCCACCTTCACTACTCACTGTGCCAGCTTCAGTTATTATCTCCATTATAGTATTTAACCCAAATACTGGGATACAAAATCCACAATTAGTAAAAATCTCACTGAAGCCATCACAAAATTAAATATTGACAAGCAAAATATTATAAAAACAGCAAGCCAGAAAGAAAAACAAAAAAAACACAAGCGTACATGGAGCAAAACACATTTCCAGTCAAGTGGATTAGTAACGTATTTCAAATTTGACAGGTCATAAGAATCCAATTACTATGCTGAAGTTAATTTCATATACAGTACTGCAGCAGGGGGGAGTTTACAGAGCAAATCCGGGCATCTGTTGCCCTCGAAATATCAATCTTTTCTTTTTATAAATCTCTTCTATAAAGCTGTTTCATCTTCTTATTTTGTAAAACAATAACCCTCGTTTTAAATGAAGTTACAAGGAGTAGACACTGGATTTGTGTCGATTTATGGAGCCGTACTGTTCAAAGAATGTCATTCAATTAAATCAAAATGTTCTTTTCTTATACTGGCAAGGGCAATTCTTGTTAGACACATTTAAAGAATAAACATTACAGGTACTGTGAGGCTGATCATTGCAGCCAGTAGCCTGCTGGATTTTGGGATTGCAGCAACCGTTTGTTTTAAGGGTTAATCCTGGGACAACCACAAACAGAAGGTTGATGTAATACAGTTGAGTTGCCAGTGCTGTAAAAATGCCCTAAAAATATCTTTATGGCAAGGCATAGGTCATTCAAATCATCATCTTAGCCCCGTTAAGTACTGCATAAAACAAAAATCAAAAGACGAGTTATGTATGGCTGCTAATTCTGTTTAAAACCAACAACAACAAAAAACAAACCAACATGTTTTCTTTTGTCCCCCCCCCCCCCCCCCCAGACAGTTTTTACTCCTTAAAGTAAGAAAATAAAACAGCGCCGGACTGGAAAACTGTTTACGTGATAAAAACAAGAACGGCAACAAACAAAACAATGAAACCGACAACAAGCAAGAGTTACAGCAAGACACAAAATAAGGCAAAATAAAAGCAAAGCATGACAAAAGCTGCAAACGTTTTCTTCAAATGTGTGTATGTTAGTTATTGTGTTTGTCTAGAATACAGTCTGGTTGAGCAAAAGCACTACAAAATGATGGGAGAATGTTAACCTGCTCTATAGAGAGGAAGGGTAGTACATTCTAAGAGGCACAGCACACGAGCACTCAGAGCACTACTAAAAGCATAGGACATACCAGGACTCTCATCCTCAGCTGAATGATAGAGAAATGTCACGTCAAATCTGAATATCTAAAAAGCTGTTACTTCATTTGAACTTGACCTTTAAACAAGCTCGAGGCACAGCAAATAACAAATACAAAGCCTTTAATACCAACCTTCATCCATATCCTTTTCTACTTCAACAGTAAAGTAATCTTTATTGGGGAAAATGTGTAGCGGAAAACAAGAAAAAGGGAAAAGAAAAAACACAAAAATAAAATAAAAATAGCCATGTATTGAAATCAAGACAGAACAACAAACTTAAAAAACATGGTTTGTGTAGAAAGGCAGCAAAAAAGCTAGGCTTGTACACTGAGCTGCAACAAATCTCAAGACACACACAGCAGGGTAAAGTCAATATTTTGCAATTACAAGGAGCCAGAAACACGGCTAACTTCTTATACCAGTACAATATGTTTCAATAGGTCCAAACAGAAAATACTTCTTTATCTGCCAGGCAGTAAGTTGAAATACAGTTGTCTCAGAGCCAATTAAAAAAAAAAAAAAAAAAAAACCTGTGCAATTATCTGATATGAACTGGGCTGAATACACAGGATCTGCTAGTTTAGATGCAATAAAACCCTTAGATAATAAGAACCTTACTAGCCTCTGGACTATAACTTACTATATAATTACTGGCCAGGTTGGACTTTTTCAGACAGTTAGGGGCCTCTAACCCCCTTTTTATAAGAATCATTTTGTACTCATTTTTCAATTCTCTCTGACTCACCGCTGCAACCCTCGAACTAACTCGGGAGAGACGAAGACGAGCACTCGCGTCCTCCAAAACGAGTGCAGCCACATTCAGAACTTACAGGGAGCCAAGCGCTCCCCAGCTAACCCCTACCCTGCCCAGGCAGCGCTTGGCCAACTGTGCGCTGCCTCCTGGGAACTCCCATCCACGGTCGGCAGTGGCACAGCCTGGATTCGAACTGGCGATCTCCAAGCTATAGGGCACATCCTGCGCTCTGAGTCTTTACTGGAAAGCGCCACTCGGGAGCCCCTCTCTAACACTCTTAAGAAACACTACAACACATTACAATTTAATGACAAAGTCTATATTTCTGTCTTCAAAAGATATTAAAAGGAAAGGAGAAAGCAGTAGTTTACTCTGTTCAAACCACATCAAACTAAAGACCTAAAGTCTTGGATTGCTTTGAAAGTCACATGAAAAAAATGTTAAAAAAATAAATAAATGATAATAATGACAGAATGTTTTTGGGGTGGGGGAGTTGAGGAGAGGGTGTATACATCTCGGTGACAAGCAGGAACAGCAATGTGAAGAAGCACTCGCAAATCAGAGAACCAGGGAGCGGACGGTACCTTTGAGGCTGGGGAAAGGGGTGGTTTTATCCCTTGCTACCTTTGTGGGCAACGCCAAGTTGGAGAGACTGAAGCTGGTACTGTGGTTCTTGTACAAGTTACCTTTGGAAGAAACATCACAGGAGGATCGTTTAAGGACTGTACTTTTTCCAATAAACAATGCAACCCTTTCATGCATTACATTTTGAAAATAGCTTTAGTTTTAGGCAGATATATTTAATTGAAAAATGTTTTACATTTTTTTCAATTGGTTTATATGGGGGGAAAATATAATATCAGTATATAATATATACTGATGCTGGGTTAGGTCAGCAGTTCAAGCTTTATCTGTCTTTTACAACATTACAAGCATGTCTGGATCTCAAATACTTTGAGAATCAGATGGTGGTTAAAACAAAAATCGTACGCAAACCGGTTAATTTCTATTGTGCAAAGACAACCCCGTTGTCAGAAATGCCACAGTGCGCCCCACAGACAATGCTGTAATACAGCTGTGCACAGGGGGAGGCACATGGGTACAGTACTTCCTCCCATACTTAATAACTGCAGCATTGACAGTTGAATGGGAACACCACGTGTTTCTCACAGAACACATGTAATGCACTGCATGCTTTTAAAATCACAATGCAGTTGCTTCATTTAGCTTAGCTGAAAACGGATTAATGACCCTTCTATTGCTCACTCGAAAGCACTGTTTTAACACAGACACAACAGGCCATATTTTCAAAGCATTTACTCCAGTCTTTCGTTAATTAAAGAATGGAGAAAAGGCTTTGTAACTAAGGCTCAGTGCCCTGCAGTGAGTGTGTGAGTGCATTGTGGTGTGTGGGCTGGGCAGACTCACTGGCAAAGGACATGATTCCTCCAAAGCCTTCGTTGCTGGTGTTGGAGATGGTGGAGTTGGGAGAGCTGGCTCGGGAGTCGGACTCAGCGTCAGAGTCATTCGGCAGCTTCAGGCTGTTGGGGCGCAGGGGCTTCTGGGATCTGGGGGGGGTGTGGACAATGGAGGAGAAGCTGGATAAACTGTTCTGGGACTTGAATTACAGTTTAACTGTAAACGTTCCAAAGAGAAAGATAAAAGAGTCAATTAAATAATCAAACCATCACAGTAGCAATCTCGTGCACCACGGCTACGAATAACTAGATATGTGATCAAATGAATGCGTAGAATAAAAAGTACATTTAAGGACTGGTTGAATTTATTCACAATTTGAAATTAAAAATCTGTTACACACAGTTACAAGGTTTAACAGCAGTTCTGGAGTACGAGTTAAAAGTCCATTACGTGATTTTTTCTTTTGTCACAATCATGCAGCTTCTAGCCAAAACTGTGAGCGATGACATGTTTCAAACAGCAATATTCACAGCTTATTAATTTCCAGCCCTCGTTTCCATGCCACTATAAGGAATTGCCCCCTGCTCCCACGCACTTGTTCCCGTTGATGTTCTGGTTGAACCTGGGTGTGTAGCTCTCCCCCTGCTCCCCGGCTGTGTCCTCATCCTCGTCCGTGGGGAAGCCGTACTGCGGTTCGAAGTAGGGGTTGTCGTACTCGCGCTTCTTCACCAGCCCGTCAGCAGGGGGCGCCCCCTCGCCCTCCCGCCGCTCCAGGCTCAGTTTGGGGAACCGCTGCTGCATCCCCATGACTGGGAGGTGGTTCTGGAACCCGGGCTCGGACTTGTCCTCCACGTCCACACAGTCAGAGGACTCCTAGCAGTCAGAAGGCAGATCAACATAAATAAATGAATACATCAAAATAATTAAAATTACAAATAAAATTTTGAAGAAAGAATAAATAAATATCGGACCACTTTATCGACAAATGACATGTTTTAATATCTACTCCATAGTATATGTATATTTTTTTAACATGTGGACTTTTTCAGGTATTTGCTGTTAGCCTAGGATGTGCCTGTAGAACAGTGTCCAGGAGAAGTTACCTCTGCTAGGTGAGGCACTGAGTGAGTGGGCAGTGTGAGGGGGCAGGACTCACGTGGTTCACCCCCTGGATGACTGTGCTTGTGCTGGGGCTGGAGCTGGCCGTGGTGCTGGAGCTGGAGTGAGGTTGGATGTTGCTCTCCGGGGAGTTCTCGCTGTCCACAGCCTGCTCCTCAGGGTCAACCCGATACTCCTGGAAATCCTGAAACTCCACCTCACTGGCGTCTCCCAGGGCGGCGTGGGTCAGCGGGTCCACATCTGCAACAAACAGGACCCGTGTCTACAATTTGTAACTGATGTTTCTGTGATTTTCATTTGGCGTCAAGTAAAAACACAATATGGGTCACCTTTCTAAATATCTTGGATTAACAGACTGCTTCAAACAGTACTTCCGGCTTGAAAAATGTTTGTCGTTTGCAACTGAACCGCACTAGTGTTCAGAAAAACTAGGCCACTGTCAGGTGGGTTCGGATCGAGCTTGGAGATAAATTAAGCTGGCAGTTTGTACCCCCTGAACAGCTGCCAGTACTTACTGGGGGTGTCCCCTTTGATGTCACACTTCATCAATTCACTGACAAAGTCCCCAAGCGAGGAATAAGAAGAGCTGGAGTCATCATAGTCAACACTGTCACTCCCACTGAAAAGAAACCAAACAATACGAGTAAGAGTCAGTCTGCGTGAACTAAACGCTGCCTGTCCACTCAGAGGGTACAGATCCATCCACACACATTGTGAAACCTCCGAGCTGCCTGTTCACTCCAAGCTCACCTGTCATCAGTGGGGTCCGAGTCGTTGTCAGCCTCCCTCTCCAGGGGAGCGTTCATGGCCTCTGCAAGCTGGGAGTTCCCATCGTACACGCGGTAGTATATGGGATGGAGCTGGTGTGCGTACCACTTCGGCTTATCCCCAATTAGGGATGGGTCGTACACATCTGCAACAGAATAGGTGAACAGCCTGAACAACCACTGAGAATCAATACTGCATCTTATTGATTTACAAAGGTGCTCTCTCATGTATAGTAGAATAACCATTAATACTTGTAGTTAGTTACTGCCAGTTAGTTATCGTCCATGCTAGCCTTGCCCTGCTTGTAAGAGGGTGGACAGATAATACGCTCTGTGCCCAAAGGCGTGCTTTCCTAATACTCTGTGGCTGTTTAATGCATGGCTAACATCTTATAATGTTTGTAGATGCTTGGCAAGCTGAAATGGCAGAAATGCTCCCAACAGTGTAATACTATAATTGGAAACCTAAAAAAATAAATTAAAAAAGCTGTTAGTTATATTGCTGTCTGACACTGGATTGCAATGAGAGTTGAAAATCCTGAACTGTCCCAACATGTATTAGTGTACACAGAGTCATATGGTAACACTAATTGCACTGTATATAGATAGAGCACTGGTTATACATCCAATTGCTGGCACAGGGCTGGGCAAACACACTCGTCTAGCAGCCAGGCACAGGGCTGTGTTTACGAGTCTTACTGTTATGGATCCTCTGGAATGCATAGTTGGTAGGATTGAGGGACCACTCCCCGAAGTACTCCACTGCCTGGGTGTGGGACAGCTTCTCTGCGAAGACTGACTGCCTGGGTCTGGAGGCCAGGAAGGAGTTGGCCTGGAAAGCCACGACTGGCCGGGGGAAGAGGCGGAGGGTGCGAGTGTGCATCTGGAACCCCTGGAGCACGTTGGGGGAGTTGAAGAACCTCACCATGGCAATCCTGACAACACAAAGAGATAGAGAGATTGAGAGATGAGACTTGTTTATATAGCTAGCCTGCCTGACTGACTGACCTGCATATTCCTTGGCAGGCTATCAGACTTCGGATTTGCATATCATGTAAAACAAATATTGATATGCTCTAAATAAACCGATTTTTACTTTAGTTTTACAGGATTATGTACAGGTTAGCTGATGTGCTATAATATACTGCAATAGACATAGCAAGCAGGAAAATGTATGGGGCACTCGAGGATCAATGGAGTCAGTTTATAAAGGCTATATGCAAAATCTCACCACCAACTGGTCTATCAGGAGTCCAGAAGACAATTTCAAGTGTAAGGGGAGCGGTTTGCTATTTAGTAACACTAGTTAGGAGTCACGTTTACAGAGATATGATCTTCTCCCAAATCAGTGATCCATTATCAAACTAAATACATAAAACAAATGCGCAAACATGAGGTCATGCCCTTGCCTCGTGGCCACATCGACAGAGTCCACGTCGTTTCCGTAGATCAGAGGGTTGAAGTCGTTGGAGGGGGTGGAGGCCCCATCGTTCCGGACTCGGGCGGTGAGGAGCGGCAGGTCCTGCCCCTCGTGGAACTTCTCCAGGTTCAGGATGGGCTGGGTGTTGAGACTCATGCTGGCCAAGGCCTTGGAGAACAGGAGGGGGGGGGGGGGGGGGGGGGGGGGGGGGGGGTGACATCACAGCATTAGGGCATCGCCGCTGGGATACTGTACAGCTAATGTTCATTGTATATACATGAAGTCTGGATCACACTTCAAACCGTGAGACCGGCGTGGAGGGCTGTTTCTTGTCTCTCAAGTAATGTCTGCTTGTTGAATTCTTCTCAACTCTAGCTGGTTGCAAGAATGAAGTATGAACTAGCATTGAAACTGTGTCATCCTGTTAAACTAACTTTCTACTTTACTGAACCAGGGCCAATAAGGAATTGCTGTCAGTGTCAATAAATGGAAACTCACTCCTTCGATCCCCATATAGTTTTAAATTAGATCCTGGTTGAAATAAAGATCAGTTCCCTCAGTACTCAGAGCTAGGAGCCACAAAATATCTTCCATTCAGTGCATTTAATTAGGAAAGCCCCCCATTCCTCTGAGAACAAAAGACAACTACTGCAAAATGTGTTTGACTGATTGATAAGCGGTGTGACACATGAGTGAGCTAGTTAAAAAGGCATGGGAGACAAGGTGTAAAAAGGAAAAAATAAAAACAAACACAGCACACACTTGCATGTGAATGTATAGGCAAGCACACCCCGCCATTGACAAACAAGATGTCACACTGCCTGCCGCCTCCAGATTTCTATTCCCTTCTAATACAGTAAGAATGCAACTCAAGTACTCTCTGTCACCCTCCCAATTTCCAGGTATTTAGTACATTGTCACCAATCTGATCCAATGCATGTTAATTCGCTCCAAGGGAGTTGTTAGATTTACTTCTTGGATAATTACTGCTCTACATGGACACCCAATTGACTGAGACCATCGCCAAGGTTTATAACCTACAATAAAGATCCCATGGCTTTCAAAAGATCTTTGTGCCCTGGCTAAATCCTAAATCAGATGTATACAATTCAAGTCTGGAGAAACCCCCCTGTACCCTGGCTAATGCCTACTGAATTAAAGAGACACATAAGAAACAGGCGGATAGCTTACTGCTAAAGGTACAACAAAGCAAGCAAATCGAGATCAATAAGAAATAAGAACCTTGTTCTCGGAAGCGAAGAGCTGCCTTTGCATGAGAGTGGTCATGCTAACCAGACACTGAAGGAGAGAGAGAGAGAGAGAGAGAGAGAGAGAGAGAGAGAGAGAGAGAGAGAGAGAGAGAGAGAGGAAGATCACATGACAGCGCCAGCAGCAGGTCAACCACAGAGTGGACAGGAAGGACACATGATCACGGACACAGATGGTGGGGAGGGAGAGAGGTCACTGACTGACGGACAAGGCGAGAGAAACACAAAACAATACAGAACACAGGAGACAAAGCTGCACAGACACAAGTGGATTGCATAAAAAAAAAAAAGTACAAGACATTTCACCAGTTTCTTAAAGATCCTATGCTGTTATGCACTGAATGTCCAGCAGGTAGCGATAGCGTATATATACTTATGGTTTAGTCAAGTGTCGAGAGTGGAAGACAGGGAAGAACCCTGGTTTTTAATCTAAGCTTGACAACAGGTGTCTTTATTAAGATAAGCAGTATAGAGCTTTTGGGGGAAGAGACATCTACTCTCCATCACAACACTAGACCTCTAGAAACACACACAGTTCTGGAGACAGCAATTCATCCTCAGAGCAGGTAAGAAATGGCTCGATCGGAGGAAATATTGCTGCTTTCTTAAATCTAAACTGCAGCAGGACTCAATCCTTCTTTCTTTGCAATGCAATCAATCCCAGCTATTGCTGCTTCTCCAAAGCGCATCAATTTGAACACTTCTGTCTGGAGTTGCTACATAGGAGCCACCAACCAATTAGATCACCCCAGATACGCCAGATTAATGAACGAGGAGCACTGCTAGAGTTTACAGTATCGAAACCAAGATGATAAAGAACTAGGAGGGGTTGAGCATCCGAGATGCTGCTTCACAGGGGGACGTTTACATAGAAAACTTAACTAGGTGAAGCACAGGGAGAATCCTGAATACATCACATGTCTGTCTAGTTAGGGGAGAAGTGCATGTGTTTGTAGTGGAGAAGTTACTGAACACAGTGAAATGAAGAGCCCAAATCACTGTCAGTAACAGAGTTACCTTCTGAATCTAAGAAAAGCAAAGTGGGGAAAAAAAAGAAGAAAAGAAGCAGAAGACTTAGAAGTGAGAGAAGCATGTGAAATCAAAATTCTGATACACAGTAATCAAGGACATACTGCTCAAGGCTCGGTTCACAGAGCCTACTTAAAGACACTTCTTTACATGGAGGTTACGGAATCAGTTACCAAGCCACGTTTCTCATGCAGGATCAGCGAGATAATTTAAGACCAGACCCGAGAATCGGAACCAGACTAGCACTAATGGGCTGAATGGTCTCTTTGTTCTTATCAGTGCTAATTAGGGTCTGTGAAACCAGTCAACAGTAATGAACTGTGCTTTCCCTGAATTATTAGTGAAGTAAAGAAAACAAGAATTGTGGGTCATGGTACTGCACTAAACACACCTGCATCCACCTGAATGCACCAGGAGCTAAGAATGAGGCTACTCTGGACTACATCAGAGTGGTCACTATAGACAAATGGCCCTTCAAAACAGATGTGTAGGTGAGACTGTTCTTCTGTTTTAATTTTTCTTTGTACCTGTTTCAAGTGTTTCTTTAGTTCGGAGGCTTCTGGCTCCGGGAACACTGGCAGGAATTCTGCGTTATTGGGAACAGTCACCTGGAGGAATAAACACGACTCTTTAAACCAATGTCTGTGCAAATATATTGTGCTTGGAAATTCACTTCTCATTGCCTGAAAAACATATTACATTATACCTAAAAGCCCCGGGAGCAGTCACATTGACGACCACAAAGAAAACAACTGTATTGTGATTATACAGAACAGTATTCTACTTTATTATTTTTATTTACCAGTCCACAATGTGTTTAGCTGTAATCAGATTAATCTCTACTTTCTGCTCGAGTGAGTGACTGACAGTCTATTGTTTTCAATCAGCCTTTTAAAAGGCTGGCGCCTGCTTGCCAGCTGCGCTGTTTTGGTCAGTCGATCGGGACTAGTGAAAATAAATACCAGAGACCGTGGAGTTTTACTACACAACAAAATATGGAGTGGATGTTTTGAATCAGATGGCACAGAAGTATTCTGTGAAAGCTGGCTCCCAACGGTGGTCTGTTCAGGTGTTTTACAATGTATTGGATCTAGCAGCCATCAACTCCTGGGTACTTTACAAAGAATGTACAGAGAAGAATTTACCAAGGAGAGACTATATTTTACAGTTAGCACAGGAACTTCGCAAGAAGCATTTGGAACAGAGGGAGATTGTCAAGCGTGTACCCACAGCTGAAGCTTGCAACCCCATTGAGAGCTGCAAGAAACACCAATGCCAGGTTGGCAAGTGCAATAAAAATTAAACTTCAGACAGCTGTGCCCTGTGCAGAAAGGCGGTATGGAGAAGTGCGTTATCTGTATTGATTGTGAACAGCCTTAGACTCAAGGCAGAGGAATACCCTTTTGTCGAAAAAAGGAAAAATAAATTACTTTTTTTCATAACTTCTTGTGCTGTATGCTTCTTTTCTAAGTTTATTTATCTATGTTGTTCAGTTGCTTTTACTCATCTGATAATAAACCAATTGCTGTAGAAAAGTAAAAAATGTATTGCTATCGTCTGCGACTGTTTCTCCTTTCGTTATACTGTTTACAGTGTTTTGAATACAGCCATCAGATAGACTGCTGAGGGGCTTCTAGGTATGAGTATATCTCCGGTCCCTCTAGTGTTAATATGGTCAGCTAACCACACTTCGTACTGTATAGAACGCTGAATTAATGTCACATTACATCATTATCTAATGTAACCCTTTCAGTTCTGTCTTATCTTAGCGCCATATGCTGCTCTTAAAGTACTGACAAGACTTAAGTCCCATTTACCAAAATATGTTTAAATAAACAAAGTTATTTACAGTTCTCATGTATACTCAATAAAAAGCTTTCCTTTTGGAATTATGTAACTTGAATTTCACCTTCTTCAGTTTGACAGAAATAACTAAGAGTGAAAACAATATTATTCTACTGTGTTTCTTTCTGGGCATCTCATTAATCTTATCTTATTAAACCGATGAGCACTCTACTTCCTTGTGTATGGATCTGCCAGCCAAGCAGTTCGTCCCTGGAGTGCAGTCTAACCAGCAGCGCAGTAATTATCAGTAGGTCTAACCTTGTTAGTGTCGAGGTCCACCAGCCACACATCATCTGGCATCCTGAAATCGGATTTGTACAGGAAGAAACTGGAAGGGACTCCGATGATATAGGGAGTGGGAGCTAAGAGCAGCTGGAAGTAAAGGAAGTGTGCTGATCAGGGAAAGAGAGAAACACCTGGAGAGAGGTTCTTTTCAATTGCTTTAAACCTCTCTTTTTGTTTCAGGTCCTCAAATTAGCATAAATGTTATAATTACCAATACATTTTTTTTTTTTCAAAATAATGAAATCTGTAACTTGGGATCCAGAACATAAATGTGATTCCCTGTGCTCCCACTGAAGTGTTATCTCTAATAAACAGGCCACGCTGTCAGACTAAGACAAATCCCCCCCGTGTGTTTATATGAATCGTTTGTTAACAACAAATACTGTAGCTAATTCTAGCCTTATTTCTGATGGTTCCTGCGCAAGGCACCTGTTCTGCAGAGGCCATGCATGTGGGAAGCAGAGGGATCACAGGGAACATGTACTCCAGTGGGTAGATCATTGTGACAAAGGCCATGACGCTCATAGACAGGGCGTTGTAGTCTCGGGACTGAAGCACCACCTGTGGGAAAACAGACAAACAACTTCAACTCCGCTGTGACGAGTGGAAAAGGGAAAAAAGGTGCAAGGATTCAAAATGCCAATGGCTTTCTTCTTTAAGGATTAATAATAAAAAAATATCTTAACTTTAGAACAAGCAACGTGACAATAATTTGCGGTTTGGTTTACTTGTTTACTTTTCTATGCTGGTGACTGCAGCACTGCCTGAAGGAATGCATTACACTGTTTGTGCAGCAAGTGTTTTAACACACCGCAAAACAGCCCACTTGAAAGGGCAGTCTAGGATAAAGAACTCCACTCCTATACTTTCATATAACACACAGAAAGTAGTATTGGAGGTATAGCAGGATTCTTTCTGCAAAGTGACAGTATCTTCCAGAAAATCTTGTGACAGCTGCCATGAAGGACAATTTCTCAAAATCAAATTAATATTTCTGAATATTGCTGTGAAACACATTTGTTATGCCGGTTCTCAATGCAGTAGCTCAGCAATTCAAGGAATTACACACTTTAAGTTACTGTATTTAGAAACGGTATCGGTGTATTGAATTTACTAAGTGCTGGCAGACTGCAGAGTTAAGACAACTGCAAATCACAGTAGTACTCTTACAGTATCTGGCCACAGGGAGGCGCTGTAGGTACAGCAGTAAATAGGATGCTCTCTCTGACCTTGTGCTCCAGCAGGATGCAGCACAGGACCTGCAGGCATGTGTCGACGCCTAGCAGCTCGAGGGGCAGGTGCAGGGGGAAATCGACCAGCGAGAAGCGGGAGGGGTCAGGGAGGGCGAAGGTCAGGGCTGGCTGCAGCTCGGAGGGCAGCACCTCCACGTCGACACGCTTCTGCCCGGAGAGGGGCACCGGCGAGCGCAGCAGCCGATACACCCAGGACTCGATCTCCCGCAGGTCCTGCAGCAGCACGCTGCTCTTCTCCTCCACAGACAGCGCGCCTGTGAACACGCGCCACATTGTGTCCCTGCGAGACAGTGTGGAGAGGGGGGACGAGATTTCTTCATTTTGGCGTTCAAAGTTTGTGGATAATTACAGTTATCTAGTAGTACCGTTCCTTTATCTGTCCACCAATCAATGTTACATATTGCTTGGTGATTCTCAAAATACAAACCCCATGTGTACACACCCTTTATTGCACCAAATTAACACAGGTTACTGGCATCAAGATTTTACCAGAGCCACTGAGCTTCCTATGGTTTGCTTTACCATTCAACCTCAACATTGGAATTTAAAAGAGGAAGCGATTTTAACCATAAGCACCCAAAAACAACTTTGAAAGGTCAATGATCAACTGATGTTGAAAATGTACAAAAGGTAAAAGGGGTCTAATCTGATCAGCTCTCTGAGTAACTAGTACAGTGAGGCCATCTGGATCCAGCATCTGCTTTAATAAATACAGGCATGACACTTCCTGCTTTCCAGCCTATTGATCCCAGAACTGCAGGAGCAGCTGTGAGGGGGAGGAGGAGGAGGAGGAGGAGGAGAAGGAGGAGGAGGGGGAGGACTGCACAAAGCACACGCTGGGCTATTCAGTGGGAATACTTATGGAACTGGAGCATCTTTGCTTTATCGTTTGTTGATCATATGTCGTATGGTGGCTTTCTAAAAGCTTTCTCATAGATGTGCATACTATATGGTGAAAGCTTCTAAACGTACTGTATTTAACACCTTCATCCCTTTGTAGCTGCAGGAATAGGCTGCTAGGCTCTCGTGCGCTAGAATTGTCACTTTAAATGAGTGCAGCTAATTCACACTGTCATTAATCTGTGCAGCAGAGCGGTGTATGTGGAGGAGGTTTTTTTTTCTTTTTTTCTTTTCAGATTGACAACCTTGTAACGATGCTGCTGGTTCGGGACAGACTGATCCACCAATGTCAACTTCTATTACATGGGGAGTTCAAAACAGTCGAAAAATTTCACATTTTTAAAAAGGCACTGGATTTGATAATACCAGTAATCTTAATTGTCTCCCTCGATACCCAGTTACTATCACAGTGCTGCATGACTTCTACGATACAATGAAAATGATGCACCCCACTAAGCGCCCTCCCAAACTCCCGCTAGTGTATTGATCCAATAACCCCATTCACTCATTTTATTGATCGATTTATAGATTTTCTTTTTTTAAAACAGGCTACTATAAATAAACTGAACAGACTGAAATATGTAGAGCTGTGCTTATACTGGCTAGCTTCCCATGTTTAATGTCTGTGCCCAGATGGCTCTGAAAAAGCAAATTCAAGGTCCAATATTAAATTTCCAAAATTGAGCTGTCATCCGAAATTACATTTGGGATTCGGTCGGCCAGGGTGCACTCACCGCGCACCAGAGACCCCTGTAGACGGACCGGGGCACTCGAGGTGCCTGCATGGCAGGCCTGCAGCGTGAAAAGAAGCGGAGGGCTGACAACACACGTTTCCGAGGACGTGTGTGTTGGTCTTTGTCTCTCCCAAGTCAGTGCAGGGGGGTTACAGCGGTGAGCCAGACTTAAAATTGGGCATTTTAAAATGAGAAGAAAATGGGGTAAAAAAAATAAATAAATAAAATTGGGGGATTCCAAATAAAAAAGAAAAAAATTAACTCATGCTTGCAGACCTGTGTTTATTTGGTTTGTGAAACCAGCCACTCAACTTCTAGACCGTACTATACCTTGCATAGTTAGTCTTTCTCTGCCTGTAGCACTTGGGTAACACATAGCTGAATGAGAGAGTAAACGTGTTAGTCTCTACCCTACTACATGGATTAGTTATGCGGTAGCAGAAAACTCCTGTTAAGAAACCCAGATAAGACAACATTGGAGTCCTACATGTACTGTACAGTTTCAGCCTTCTCAATCTGACTAATACTATTCTCTGCTTCTGACATCGTACCGTACCCACCAACAGGTATGGTCTACACCAATTAGTTTTGCTTGCCCAGTATTGTGTGTATAAATACTAGCAGACTTTCCACATCTTTGCAACATTGCAAGCAATTATTCACAATCTGATCCCTGCGATTTATCTACTGCAATTAGCAATCGCACTGACAAAGTGGTTCAACAGCATCACAGCTCTAACTTCAGCAGAAGGCAAAAAAACAAAAAGACCTTTACCCCAAGAGCATGCAACTGTACTGTCAGTCAGCGGGTCTATTACTAAAACCAAACTGACGAATGCCCCGCCCCCCGCCCCCGCCCCCTGAGGGTCTTCAGTCACTCTGTGCAGGGCAATGAGGCGTAAAAATGAACATATCCTGCACAGTGAACACACTACAATTTATTACAGACAGGACAGCTTCATCTGGGGATACTTGTAAGAGCTGTGACAAAAATACGCAATCTAATAAGTTCTCTTAATAATGCCACTGCTTTATAAAATTTGCATTAGTAATTAACTAGTCTGTACCAAAAAGGTAGGCGACTACAATGGATTAAATTGTCATTTAAAAAGACATATTTTAAGATAAGCTTAATAATTACAGATCTCCTGAATAACAGCAAAGTTGACACAGGTACAGATAATACAGTATATACTGTATGCAGTAGATATACAAAGCTCACCCACCCCTCCAAAAACATACTGTACCCACATGAGGTTTCCTTTGTCCTTTCTACAGTAGCACATGTCACCTCTTTATAAACTGACATATGTGAATTTTCAAGTAATGAACAAACACACACTTCATTAAACCTAAGAGTCTTTTTGAAATAACCACAGCACTTCATACCAATTTCAAAGCATTCTCTCAGCCTTTGAGCTGCTGAAGCACTGGATGCACAGTCTAAAGCTTGAGCCTAGATGTGCCATTTTAGCTGCAACATGACTGACGCTGTAGTCTTGAAGGTTCAATAAGCACAAAGCCCTGTGTCAAATGTTTTAAATATACTTTCTCAGTCTCTGAGTAAATATATTGTGACTTGTGGAACTTCAGAATAAAAGCTTGCCTAGCATTAGCACACTATTCAAAACCACAATAAGCGCACAGTTACCGATGCTTTTGTCCTCGGGCATGCTGGTTTTTAATGACTCTCTAGTATTCGTTTACACACCCATACAGATCGCTGTACCACTGTATGATGTTTTTCCCCCATTACCATTTAGGACAAAAATGCCCCTCATAACAAGCAGTTACTTTCAGGACTTTAAAACAAGCACAGCTGACATCAAACAAACAATGATACTACAAACCCTCAAGAAACACACAGCCCTCAACGCAATTCAGCTACTATTAAGTGTTCATTTGCTTTGTCTGTGTGTTCTAGTACCACGTTCACCCAAGCAGTCTAATATGAGATCTCTATTAACCTGGTCCTTAGCTTGGTTTACAGTGGGAGCAACATTGCATAAAGAATGTCAAACCTGACACCCAGTGCCCAAGCTCTCCAGACAGGGGGACTCTTACCTTTGTACTCCCTTCGGGATGCCTGCTTTCTTGGTCAGCCTCTCGCTGCAGGAGTCGACCATCCTCTTCAGGATGTTGAGACATTCCCGGAAGGTTGAGAAGAAGGGGTACTGGCTCAGAATGCACAGGGAGGTCAGGGTGCTGTTCCGGTTCCTCTGGGCGAGTTTTGCACAGCGTTTGCCCCGAGCTGACTTGTTAACGTCTGGGGTGGAGTCTGCGCTGGCCGGCTGGAGTGAGGAGCCGCTCTCTGAGCTCTCGTTGCCGGTCTCTTCGCTGGAGGCAGCATTAGCGGCGGCTGCAGTGGTTTTGCTCTTCTCCCGGCTCCGGTGGCGCTTCTGGAAGGAGCGGTAGAAGTTGACACAGATGCCATAGTGCACCACGCCCGAGTCCTTGTCAGTGAGGGTGAAGACGAAGGAGGTGTCATCCCGCAGGCTCATGCGTTTCTGCCGCACGCTCAGGCATCCCTCCGGCTGGCAGAAGAAGACCACATCAGGGGGCAGCGGGAATTCATGGTGGTCCTCGAGAGGGTAGCGGCGCAGGAGCTCCGGGGTCTGGACAACACTGTCGCTGCTTGGCTGCCTATAGGCCCCCCACCACGAGGGAGACGGAGAACATAGGAAGAACAAAAGAGGTGGCATCAGTACCACATCAAGACTACTGTGACTTTGTAATTTAGTGATTGGGCTTTGGGAATACTTCATACAAGCTGTCATAGAGGCTGCCTGACCGAAAAGGTTGAGGTTGAAACTCACTGCAAGCTTGCACTCACCTGACTCCAACTACGATCAGGTAGTCCAGTAATCGAGGGCACTCTTTCCTTTTTAGCATTTTCAGACGGCATCCACTAGGTCATCGCAGCTTCGGCAAAACAACAGCTCATTGGCCAGCAGCCGTCCAATCCCTGAACTGCAGTCTTAACTATGCGGAGTGGCTCGAAAGAGGATTGTGCAGTGCATTCTGGGTGCGAGAGTGGGGTGCTGGGCTGTCAAACTGTAAACATCTGAAAGAGATTGAGCAATTTGATATGTAATCCGTTCTTAACATTATCAACAATCTTTATAAAAAAAAAAAAACAATATTAATAGACACAGATGCAGGTTGCTCTCAGTCCGTCGTATGCACTAATGTTTAGGCATGCACAGTTTTAAATGACTGCTGCTGTAATAAAACTATGCAAACCGACACATCAAGATCCGTCATACAAAACAGTGTACAGAGAAGACTGCACAGCACTACTGTATTATATGGTGGGTAAACCTGGTTCCACTGTTATATATTATCATAAAAAAAGGTGTTTCAATCAACTGCCATAAACTGCCACTGTATGACTTGCTGATCAATCCCCAGCCAGTAAATTCCCAATTAATACTGAATTATTTTACTACTGTATAATGGCTACCAAAGTGATCCTCATTTGCAGGGGTGAAAGCGTGCTCCACTGATCATAGTTCTATAGTTTCCAGTAGTTAACTCAGCAGTGTATTAAACTGTGCCTCACTGCCAGCGCTAATCCATTTGGCTTCTACTACTGGAGGTCTCCAAGACAGACGCATAATCAATAGCAGACCCCAGTTAACGAAGGCGCAGGACTGCACTAAGAAGACTTTATATACGAGGTACTTCAAGGAATTCAATCCTCAGGCAATGAAAATATGTATGCAAACAGTGAACGAGTGAAGAGGAGTGCTTTAAAGGTATATTGTAGTGCATTAGCACTGCGGTGCTAATGCAATTTGGATTCAGTTATATTCATGAAGGAGTTAAAGCCATGCTGTATTCAGATGCAGCGCTCACATTAAAATAGACCCAGATAAGCACCTGTAGATTTGACACACTTACAATAGGCTTGCCAGTCTTTTACTGCAGTGCAATACAGAAGAGTCTAAAAATAACCCCTCTCTCCCTTAGTAAGGTAAGAACCTTAGCTGACCTAACCAAACCCATTGCCAGGCTGCTGTACAGTAATAATTGGAAAACTAGATGCTTTTAGCCAGTCCACTGTCAAGCTGTATCATTATTACTATTATTATAATTAATGAACTCTTGAGTTGGCACATTAACGACAGCATTAGCAATGACACCCTTCCGCCAAACTACAGCCAAAACCAACAATACAGCTAACAAAAAACAAACAAACATTGACACAAGCACAATTTTAATATTGGCTCAAAGTCCAATATAGCTGCTGTAACCCTATCACCTGTCACACAGGAAGTGAAATTAATTGGTTTCCCCGAGTCAAAGTGAAGGTAAACAGCATTTAAGGGCTGACAAGAGCTCTGTTATTAACATAACTTTAGGAAGGCGCTACATAAAACACAGAGACTAATTAAATCAGCAACCCTAATCTACATTTCTTACATTAATCATACAATGGGGGAGATCAATGATTACCCTGATAAAAGATTACCACACAGGAAAAGCATTGCAAAGTATAATAACGTCCAGTAAAAGCATAGTAAAGCACAGGTAAGGATTGTAAAGAATTATAAACATGGCTAACCAAGGTAAACTATGGTACATGCAAAGTACAAACATAGGAAAACTGCACACATCCCCTTTTATAAGGGGATGGTTGTTCATGTAGTCTGACATACAAACAATTACCATGTCACTAGGGTTTGTGTGAGATTTTGAACACTTTATTTACACGTTCCTCATATGAATGCATGGTCTCTACAAAGCATTCAAGTTAAACCGGCTCTTATAGACAACACTAAGTTATCTCAGCGGTGGACGGGAACATCATTTAAACACACAGCTGATAAATGCATACTCCTAAGCACACTTTTTCTAAGTGGCCTGCCTCTGTCCTTCAGTTTCCACTCTGCGTCAGTGTGTGGGCAAATACTGCAGCGTGGACTGTGAGGGGGGGATAAAAAGAAACGCAACAGACACGCTTCAAAGGGTGATCATTCGTCACTGAATGGGAACAGGACAAAAGAAAAAAAAAAAAAAAGCAGCAGCATAGCAAATACGACATGGCACTTCACTAACTGCCACTGCTGTACTGACAATAATACACCAGCATGATCCACTCATAATGAATGCATCGTTCTTACAATAGACACTCAAGATCAGACAGCAATTGGGTAATTACAGTACACTGCCAAGTCATTTTCCTAAAGGTGTCCCAACATACAGCTCAGTGGCATCTATATTGTATATAATTGCTGTTCACTCCCCCCCCCAAATGTAACATGTACAGTGACACATATGAATCATTTGTTGTGAAAATGGCATTAATGACATGCATTCAGTAATATCTAAAAGTCTCCCTGAAGCAAGGCGTTTGAGTTACTATGGGCGATATCAGAGATCTTTCACACATTATAGAGGGATATGTTTGGCTGGCAAGTGCTTACTTATTCAAGAATGTCCACCTTACTGAGGTTCCAAACATTACGCTATGTAAACGAATGACTATGGGCTGCTTTACAGAACTGCACATTTCCACCCCCAAATTCCTTGAAAGAATAATCTTCTGTAATCACAGAGTCGTGTTCCCATTTCCCTGCCACGCTCTTTAATATTCAATCGTTCTCTTCTATTACTGTGATCATGTCTCAGTGTCACTAGAAGGGAATTACTCTGTCTCCCTCTCACCACATCACACAACCCCTCCCCTCCATGTAATCTGATTCAGCCATGTCTCCATGGCAACCCAATCTCGTTTCTTCAGATACTAGGCAGCGACAGCTATTTCTCGACACCAATCACGACCCAAACAAACTAGAAAAAAAAAAAAAACACAATAGAGAACCTCTACTGATGTTATGGACCTACAGGCCAGCTTATATAATCGTCTGTTTGTTAGCCTACTCATACTGTACTCAAGCGGTCTGCAGTCCAAGCTGCGTGGCACAGGCCAGTCTCCAGTGTTGTGTAACCTCACAGTGGCAAAAGAAGACTTAAATGAAACGTTTTGGCACAATCTATTTCCAGTTACTAGAATCTGGAAGCAGTTGCTGCAGTTGTACTTGTTTGAGCTCAAGCTGGTTAACCAGGCTTGTATAAACAACGCGCCCTTCATCGTACAAACTCTCCTCCATTTCATTGTTTCTACTCGAGGGCTGGAAACAGGGCACCACTAACCAGCATGCATAGTCAACAGTCACTTAAAACCAACCGTTTCTACATGTAAACTCACTCTATGCTCTACTGTTCATGAGCACTCAATAGCAAACAAGTGAATTGAAGGTCAAGGCATATACTCTAAAAGCACATTATTCTGTTATTGTTCCTATTTGACATTTACTGTACACCAGCATGGCTGTGCAGTATTAGAAATGCAATAAAAAAACGTGGTTGAGGGCTTACCGAGTACAGCCTCTGACTGAAGAGCTTCTCGTCTTTTCACAATTGTATTCATGTATTAGTGTGTGTAATCTATCTATCTAAATATATATATATATATATATATATATATATATATATATATATATATATATATATATATACAATGCATTGAAAGAGGTAGAAAGAAATCCACCAAAGATTACTGAAGGGACACAAAATGCTTCAAAAAAAAAAAGGGCCAAGCTTAAAGTAAAGGCTCACAGCCAAAATAGTGCTTCCTTGCTATTTATTCTTCAGACAGCCAGAGACTTGCATGACAATTAGACAAGGCTTGCCTGCAGATTGCTGGGGATTAAAGAAAGTGATGCATCTTGATTAGGTTATAAACTGCAGATGAAGACTTTCCACAAAAGGTCTTTCATCAATGACTCAAGCTAGCAAGGCAGTATGATTTAGAAGAGGACTTGATTCATTTACACTCGGAAAAGCTAACTCCAGAACAGCACGCGAGAATGTGCTACAGATTCTATTTCAGCTCGAAACTGCGACTCTCTCATCTTTTTGCACTTCTATTAGGCGACAGAAGCTTCAGAGGTTTTTAAACGAAACACAGTAGATCCAACTCCACAGATGATAAATGAAATAAAACAAACATGAAAGAAAAACCAACAGATAAGCCTTACAGTAGGCGTTACCTTTATATTCTAATGTCACCTGAAAAATCCTCTTAGGGAAATACTTGTCTTGAAAAGTGCAATGTATTTCAGAATCACTTACAGTAACATGCAAAACACCTAACATACCGCAGATATGTACATTAGGTAGACAACCAATTTATACATACATTATATATATATAGGCAGCTTTGGGAGATTATTGTGGTCAACATAATAATAACAAAAGAAAAAGCTCCTAGGATTTGATTGCTATAGCAGCCCTGTCAAGATTTGCATCTTACTATAAATCAATTCTTCAGAACGACAGGACAAATTGCCCAGCAGTCTTGAAATGACTTGGATTTCACGCCATGATGAAGGAGTTGCCATATAATGGTACAGCGTGTATCACGACCCTGGGGAAATATTACCATTTCATCTGAACACTGCCCTGCTGTTGAATTCTAATATTCAGCTTATCAGAAATGTGAACAGCAGCCACCAAACACTACACTGAAGAAAACAGCATTCATTACTCAGATTGACTGGCATGGCTGCCAGTGACAAGTACAGGCAAGAACACTACAGGCTAGTTAAACTAGCTGTGCCGCTTACCAGAAACAGCAGGCAAAAAATATCTGGTGCGTTTTCATCGCACTTAGCGTTTCAAATTGTGCAAGTACACAAGGGGGAAAAACATTGGCAGGGTAAGAAGTTAGAGGATGGATGTACAGTATGTAGATCATCCCTTGCTTAGATAATTAAAAAATGCTCCTATGCCGTTTATTTATGTACCTACTTATTAACTTTAAATACCATGAAATGAGTATGTTGCCATAAGCTGGATCTCTACAGTACCGTTCTGAATGGAATGCAGGGTAATTGGGCTGCATGCTGTCCTTCCACGGACTGCAGAGTAATCGGCCACGGTTTTGATAACAGTCTCTAGGACAATCCTTCTTAACGCTCCTTCTCGTACTGCTGTCAGCTCTCGTGCCAGAGGGAGGTCAAACCAAGCAAACCTGCAACCTCTGCGACCCTGCTCTGAGCGGAATTCGTTTTCAACTACAGAACAATCCGTTTTTCACCAGGTGGCCCTCTGATGAAACTGAACTGGAATCGAATTTCCTTACAATGAGTGTCACGTTTTTAAATCAGCTGTTTTACTCAAGGAGGATAAAACCCGGAGTGATCCGATCCCCAGCCCACAATCCCCTGTTGCCATGGAGAGAAGCTCTCTGTTTGCTGCTTCTGTTTGATGCAGAGGTGCAGGACCTATTGGAAAAGGTGGCTTTGGGAATACTGCAGAGTGTTAGAGTACAGTTTCTGCTTTAACTGTTTCAATACAATAGCAGCTAACCACAGAATCAGAAGAGTACTCTCTGATAGGGCTGTGCTAATGCTTTGGGATCTTATATAGTTAATGACCTGGTGATCTGAATGCGACTGAACAAACTCGCACTGTGCCGAGACAAAAAATATTTACACATCAACTCGCATTGTAAGGCTATAACAGAATCACTTTAAAGCAGAAGCATTCCCAGCATACTGTACTGACTGAAACAAAACACAACATCTCAAAAACCCATTAAAATCAACCCGCCAGATAATAATGGCTCTATCGCTTGAGCGAGCAAGGCTTGACTGAGAAACTGGACCATTTATAGAGCTTTAAAAAAAACAAACACAAAAAAAAAAACGCTTTCTCTAAAACACAGAGTTAGTTTGGGGGGGGTGTCAACTCAATCCCGGTTACAGAACAGTACCGCAATTCACATCCATGAGCCAAACTGCAAGTTACCTAACACATCAATTATAAAACTAAAGAGCTTCATTTAACCAGCATGGTTCATTTCTAAAGCCTTTACAGCACTTGAGAGATTTGTCACTGCTGAATTCTGTAAAATGGCTAATTGTGTATGTGTGTGTGTTTGTGAGAGAGAGAGAAAGGAGAGAGAGAGGGCATTTTCACATCTTATATATCACTACCACCATCACAAAAAGCAATTACTTTTTAGCACCTAAGCATTTTAGCGTCCAAGGTCTAATTCCACCGACTAAGCAACATTTTTGACATGAAAGTTAAGTCAGCACCAAACACATCAGACACAGCTATAAATGCCAGATTAGAGGGACAAAAGAAAAGGTCATCTTGACCAACAGCATGTACACAACAGTGTATCTAAACACATGAAAACCATGCAAGCCCTCAACAGCTTCGTAGCATGAAAATTCAGCTGATAACCTCTGACGTTATGCCGAGCCAAAATCAATTTCCGTAATTGTTCTAAGAGAAACCAAACACTGCCAATAAGCAGTTTCTAAATTTAGTTCGAGCTGGTTGCTAAATAGTTTATGAACCATCTGACGTTTGCTCAGGCACCTGGCCTTTCATCTGCTGTTCCCAAGGCCCGGTTTTACTTACCACCTCGAACAAATAACAAGGTCTTTAAAACAGCCACTGTTAACTAAAAACAAAAGATTTGTGAAGAGAAGCGTTCACAGTACATGGCTTGCGATGTCATGACCCATCATGCAAATGGACAGTTCAAGTGGACAAAGGCGGAGGGCGTTACTCCATTCCTTGTCAATTAATGCTTTATTTCTATTGGCAAGCTCAGGTCTCTTATTAAACTCATAGTAAAACCAGGAATGGATCAAACTCCTATGCAATGGGAGTCTTATTTCCATCCCTGTAGGTCGTCCCCCAGATGGAGAGAAAGGGAGGTCAAAACTCTTCTATCCATCAGCTTCTGTAACTGCACTACTATAGCAATACATAAGCACTACATGGCCACTTTATTCGGACCCGTCTACCCGACTGGACTGGGCATCGCCCCAGTGTGGGGCATGTTCTCCAGGTATACCGGGACCAATACATGACCGCCACAATCGCTGCCTCCGAGTCTGACTGAGCAGGTTTGCGATGAAATTGAACCGTGTAATCCCCAGAACAAAACTCAAGTTAAATCAATATTAATGAATTTACATAACGACACCTGCCAGCACCTTGTGGAGTCTATGTTTCGAGGTTGTGATCAGGGCAAAGAGTGGCCCAACTTGACATTAGGTACAGGTCTGTCACATTACAGCATTGTGTACTGTAGAATCACAGTCTTTAGGAAAGACAGACCGCAATTAGTATGCTTGGTAACTGCAGAGTGTTTGGGGTTTGGTGTGCTGAGGCACAGTGCTAGACATCACATTACTGTCCTCAAGCTGCTGTAAGGAAATGTACGACAATGTTACAGGAATTCTAGGTGACGCATCTTTGACTAAGGCTAGGTCAGGGGAATTCTAGAGCTGTCCCTCTCCATTCAATTTATTACAATATGGAAATATTCACACGTTTACCTCATGAACTCTGGGAATACCTACAACAACTGTGGATATAATGGACCTTGCTGCTAGAGGGATAGCATGTACTGTCATCTGCCAGGTGCCGAATGTAACCCCAAGAGATTTAGATGACAGGGCTCCATGCTGAAGGAATCCGTGTTAGTGGCTACTCTGCAATGTGTTCACCCTGGACCCAGGACCTTGTTCACGAAAACGGTAATGGAAAGTTGTAGTTCAAAGACTTCCAAGTTCCATTTCTCAAAAGTAATTACATAACTGTAGGGACACTTGCTTAACACTTGTCAGGCAAATAGGCATGTGCCTGCAGCTACTTGCCGCAGAGGCTGTTACAAAACAACATCTTCCAGCTCTGTTACAGACATTAAAAAAATTGTACAGGCAACACCGACTCAACCTTCATGGATAAGTGAAGAATAAATAAAAACATACCTACAAACACATAAGCAGTGTAAGATACACCTTTATACTGTATGACAAATGATATCAGGAATATGACCCCTATATTTTTGGTGATCTTTAACACAGGTTTAAAAGGTTAGGCGCAACAATACATAGTAACCGCACATGTCCCTGTAATTTAGTATGGATAAAAAAACCAAATATTCCACTGCATATTAACAATGCTGGCTGATCTGATTACTTTAATAGCAGCTGTTATTAGCACATCCAACAAACACACAGGCAGGCCATGACGTCAATGCAGAACCCCTACATTCACGCAGACCCCTCGCCATCAATGCCTTCAATTACAACCCACTGTATTATCTGGAATCCCTGTCACGAAAGGAGCCTGAGCAAACCAGAGATCATTCTGAATATCGCATTAGAATGTAGTGTTTCTCAGTATTAGAATGTAGTGTTTCTCAGTATTATTTCAGGCCACTGCACGGCAAACCAGGGGAGGCTTGGGGTTTGAAACAGCAAAGTTGCCTCAAACAAGGTCTCCTGGTCTCTTGGTCTCCTGGTCTCCTGGTACCAGGTTTCAAGCTGCTGTTCTTACAAAAGTGGCTTTATGTTCCCTGAGCTTCAGGTTCCTCATCTCCCAGGTCCTCAGTGCAAACACAGAACCTCATATTCAGATTTTTATGACTTAATGCATTACTAAATGAATACCATTATAATAATTTCTAAAAGTTAACTATTTAGATTTAGCGCAATTCATAAAGAGTTAATTTTTACAGTCGTAACATCTAAAAAAATAAATAAATACTATGTACACATAACTGTGTTTAAGGAAGCACATACTATTGAAGATACAGTATGTACCACGGTGACAGCACACTAACCTGAAGTTATAACATGCAAGTTTGCTGAGTCATAGCAAGAAAAAAATAAAAAGATGAAGAAACAGTCCTGGCACAACTGCACTTCAAAACGATTTAAGTGTCCTGTTGAGCACAGAAAGAAGTACGACCCCTCAAAATGAACCAGCAGATAAGCTCTTAAACATGACACTAGAGAAGCATGTGGCAGTGTAACACCGGGCGACATGGCAAAGGCATTGCAAGCGCGGTGCAGCAAGGCAGACCCAAATGCAATAAAGTAAATGACTCCACTCCCCGCTAGATCCGCGCTATTAAAACCACCACTCACCAGACCTCTGCTCACACTCCTCCCTCTATCACACAGTAACCCAGCTCACAGAACAGGATCCCTGGTGAGCGTGTTACTGCACAGAAACAGAGCAGTCTCTCCACACCCATTATTATTATTATTATTACTGGGAGTCTTTCAAGAAATTCTGATTTTTTGTTTTGTTTATGTGGATATATGTGTACTGAGTCTACAACTGCACTGTAACAGCAACTGTAGGTATAATTACACATGGGGTGGAGGAATGTGAAAATGGTCAAGTGCTCAGAACGTTTACAGGAGTCTGTGTGGAATATTCCACTGCCTGTTTAAAACCACTTGGCACACAGCTTTTAAAATGCTGCTGTACAGTTTTCTGCATGCCTTCTTAAACAATTAGAACAAAAAGTAAATTAGCAGTCATGTCTGACTTCCAACCCACACAGCAGGAAGGCCATTATGAAAAAGAATACAAGAAATATCCAGCTCCTGAAACAGACTGCTATTAGAAATGAACAGGTTAGAGAAGATGGCCCTTTAAATGCATTACTGGAACACAAGATCATTCACACATGCAGGCAGAAAGGGCAATACATATCTCTTGAGTGAAGTCTAAATGAAGCATCAAGCACACACTGTCCATCGCCTGAGGAAGCTACTGCCTGAAAGACAAGCAGATACAAGACAGACTAAATGAAGACAGGACAGCAGACTTGCCAACAGGCAGTATCTAGTAAGACAGAATTAACAACGACAGATTGCATCAGAGGAATGCACAAACTCCCCCTTCATTGCTGTAGTTCTGTAAACCATGTACCTTGCTGTTATGTGCCAGCAAAAAAAAAAAAGAAATAACGGAGCCGTTCATTTTGAGTCAGACATTCATTTTAGATTGGCTTTTGTTAAGTGTCATTGACTGTGCTGAACACACACAGTGCAGTAAGCCACGTCACATGATGTGCTTTCATATGACATGCAATAGAAAGCCCAAAGCAAGCAGCCTTTTAAACAGGGCTGTCACAATTCTCCCAAGTGTAGGCCAACTTAATTAAGAATAAATCAGAAAAAAATACCATGATCATGTCAATGAATTCATTTATAATGTGTCGAGGGATGATTAATCAGAAGGCAGAGGGCACCGTGCATTTCACTAATTAACACTTCACCCAATCCTCTGGCTACCTGTCAGCTGTGAGTATACTGTTTAGGGGGACAGTTGTACTTCAAGCCAACATCACCAGTTACAGAGAACTCTGGGGACCAGTGGACTGGCACAGCTACACCAGTGCTTGCTACTTTAACTCCCCGATTTATTCAGGACAGAACGCACACCCACTGAAGCAACTCATCAGCATATCCCGACGGCTGGCTGCATCAGAGGACAGGTAAAGTGCTGAAACAGCAGAACTGACACGTTGAATTTTTGTTTATCCTTCCTGAAAAATGACACTGGTAAAATTACCATGGAAGCTTGCCAAGTAGGCGCTGGTAAAGAATTGTGTTTTGCGTGTAATAACAGACACACACTTACAATGCGGACAGTACACGCTTTCTGTCTTTCTTTCTTTGGAATTTAAAATATATCAAGCTTGCGAAACAATGCAGCTCATTGAAAAGCACGTTTTTGTAACTGCTGTCCACGGCAAGCATCATTTTTCCGGATATGCACACTAAGAATTAAAGACCACAGAATGATATCGTTACATCCAATCGCTGACAACACTGCAATGAGAAAAAGTCTCCCAGGTGACAAAGTTCATTAAACAAGGTGCTGTTTTGATGCAGCAGGCAGCGCGGTGTACTAGATTATTCTGCATCTGTCTGTCCATCTGCCAGCCGGTTTAATCCGCTCATGTGTCATGTTCTCTCTCATCTATCTATATATATATACACAAACACACAATGCAATCCCCCGATGAATTGTGTCATTTAGTAGATGCAGATGAAACCGGACTATATCACTGGAGTGTTGAATGTCATACACTCTGTGCTCTCCAAATTCTGCAGGTCATCGCTGGTCCATTTTTTTTATTTATTATTACTGTATTTCTGTTTGGCTAAATGGTGCAACGTTGCAACACACGGAACACAGATTTACCACAATATGTCGAACCGTACAAAACAAAAAGTACGAGACTGCTAGAAATAGTATATCCTTGCTTAGCGTGTGTTATGCCACACTCAATTTCATCGACCCTAACACATAGTCCGCCGCCTCTTGCCATTTAAAATTATATATAAGAACGCACAAAACAAGACAAGACGAAGCAGGTTTTGGAAAATGTGACTGCATACGAGCGACATCTCCATGAAACAACTCGAGCTGCGCGGTTACATTTGCGACCTGCTCCGGAGAATGAGAATAAAAAGGTGCAATTGCTTATACAGTAAACCGTAAGCGCACCGACATACCTGGTTTAACAACGAATCTAACACTTGGGATCCATCTTTAATACGGCTCATCCTTCCTGATCCGTATTTCTGATTCGATTCCCGTGTAAAGCGAGCGATCCTGTGACTCTCTCCACCATGTTTATTTTGCACAGACCCAAATGTCCTGCACTAGCACATAGTGAGATATAGAGGTATACACCCCGCCTTGGTACCCTAAATAAATTCACCAGGCTTACCCGTTACAGCGCAGGATGATCCCCCGTGGTCAAGAAAGAAAGAAAAAAAAGCCCGCCTGCCTTTCAGAAATGAAACAGTGTTGTTTTGCTCATGGGTCTCTCTATGTTATTCTGGATGCATTCGCTGCGGCTGCTGCATCCTTACAGTAATGCTACACTACCTGCACTGCCAACCTATTTCAATCCAACCGAGCATCTGCAAGGAGTTCCGCATTACTCACGCAGGGTGGGGGGAAGGACTCTACCAAATTCACAAGCGGGTGAGGCACTTCAAACAATAAGGGTTGACTAGGGTATTTTTATTATCTGTACATCAAGCCGCAACCCAAATCGTAGAATATGTAAAAATTTAAAGGCTTATTACATTGTACTATTTTAATACATACTTTGACACAGTAAAAAGCTTAAGATTTTACAGTACATCCCTAACAAAGTTGATAATACCTGAATGCGTAAATTAAATGCTAGAATAAACCATTTTATCCCCAGTTCAAAAAAAAAAAAAAAAAAAAAAAAAAAAGCGTGATTAGCAGATTGGGTAACTCCAACGAATAACAGAGGTGAGGTTTAACTCATTCCAAGTTATTTATCTTTTCCAATCCACCTATACAGATTAAGAGTTTTCATAGGACAAAATGGTTCCGGTTCGAGAGATACCGCCCCTGGTTGTTTTCGAATGGTACTTTCTATAAAGACAGCTAGCTGTGTTAAATTTTCTATTGGCATAGAGGTGTCGACAATCTGGCTCAAACATAGAAAAGCGAATCATACATGTACATGTGAGCTTCTGAACACACTGAACTACAGTCAGTTCTCAAAGCCTCAATTATATCGTTTGAAAATATACACGGGAGTTTGTATTGCATAACACCAGCAAAGTTAATTTGTAACCGCACTGAGACAGAGATGGAGCACTGTTTAATATCCATTCTCACTGATCTCAGCCCTCGGAGAATGCACCGTATGACTACTGTATGATACTTTCTTTAAACTATTCTGAACAAATGAACTGTCTTTTAACCCTAAAAGTCTATCTGCAATCCCACAGATTCACCTCTTCCTTCCAACAAAAAGGGATTGTGACCAGACTGGTGTATAATTTATTTTTGGTCTTATTTTGGAGAATTACTGGTCTTTGTTTTTTTTTTGCACGGTGTAGGAGTGAACCACAAAAGTATGGTCTTGGGTTAAAATGAAATGGCGTACCCTTTAAATGAATAAACCCACTCAATGCAAGAAAAAAATATAGCCTTTTTTAATTAGTTAATTCAGTTTGCAGTTTTGAAAACACTTCTGAATTAGAAACAACACAAACAAAAAAAATCATATTTACAAGTGGTTTAATATCTTAAAATATCTGCACTATTACTGCTTGTGCAAAAAAAAGTTCGAAATTAAAAGTCTTTTGGCTAGACTTTTTTTTTTTTTTTTTTTTTTTTTTTTTAAGCGCCATTAAACATTATACAGTTAAACATGCAGAATGTAGAAGGATTGAAGGAGTTTCAAACAAAAACATTAAATATATATATATATATATATATTCTAATTTCAACATCTATTGCAGTTTCACTAAGGAAATCAGACAAGATACAAATGAATTACAAATGTAGATAACAGCATTACAACACTACAGGGTTATTTATAGTTTACACCCTTCTATGTCTTATTTGCCCATAGCTTGGGGGTATTTCAGTAGTATCTCCAATACAATGTATACCTGTAGGTTTGCACTTTACAAGGGAAAACCTGAAGATATGGGAGATTAAAGGAGTTGTAACCAGTGCTTTGAAAGCCCCCACCCCCCCGGTCTCAAAAGTACTCCTTGTTATTTACATCTGTTCATTTTCCTATGTTATTTTTGCTTTGACTTTGTAATTTCTTACAGCACTGCAAAGACCATTCCCAAACATACAGTGTACCCCACACACTTGCTGTAGGCTCAATGCAACAGACAAGCAAAAATAACTTGTTGTAAATGAACAAGTGTGCTGTAGACAATGAGGGAGACTCGTACTACGATAACGAGGGTTTTAAAGCACTGCTTACTGCTGCAGTACCTTCGGAGTTTCCTGCTGAAACAAAAACACCCGCAGATATGTCCTCTAGTTCCTCCTTGCAGCCAGCTGCACTCGAACTGCAAAGCAGCGTGTGGTGTTACCCGTCTGATCAAGTAATCAAAAGGCAAGAGTGTACAGGAACTGTCACTCAAACACCTTGCATTATTCTTCTAAGATACTGAAATAAATATCTCGTCATCTTTTAGTGGAACTACGCCTGAGAAACCTGCATTTTTGCAATTCTTTCCTTGAAATGATAGCAGCTGTGATACAATGTTCAGGAAAACCTCAGCGAAGAAACACTTGAAAAGACAAGTACATGTATAAAACTGTTATATCTATAATATATATATATATATATATATATATATATATATATATATATATATATATATATTTTAAATTCTTCTATTTAGTTGACGAGAACTAAGAGCAACTTGCTCAAAGCAGCTTGCAGTTTAAAAACACACATTTCTGCTCTGATGTCTTTCTTCCATGCACCAGGGGGACAAGTTATTGGTTACACCAGGGGGACAAGTTATTGGTTACACCAGGGTTGGGGTAATTTTTTTTTTTTTTTTTTTTTTTTTTGCAATTACCAATTTTCAATTCCTTTTTTGAAATGAATTCCCAATTTCAATTCACGTTCCTATTCCTTTGAAGGAATTGGAATGTGTATTTTAGAGAATAATAATTATTGTGATTGTTCAACCACTTTGATATGAAGCCAATTTAAATGGGCAGTGACTTTACATTAAATAAGTTTGTTGCAACCGTGAGAAGCTAATTTGAACAGAATCTAGGTTTGCAGAACCCTTCTGTAGAACCAGAACCCCCGCATAACAAATTGCATAACTAACAGCTATTCTGTGCAATTTAGTAATGCCAAAAGTTGCTGTGAGGGGAGAGATCTGTTTGTCAAGCCCTCTTTGACTTGCAAATGTCAATCTGTGGGCATAATGTTGGCTGGAAAGCAGGACCTATTTGCAGGTGAAACGGAAACATGTTTAAAAACATTGTCTTAGATTAACCATCGTTAAAAAAAAAAAAAAACAAACAAACTGCAAACTTGAATTAATGAATCAAAATGGACGAAAATAAACGTTCCTTAACAAAGTTCAGTGAATAGAGCCCTGTTTATGTCAATATCAGAATCCCCTGGTTAAAACAGACTACAAAAGATGCAAGATAACAGTGACTCTTCAATATGTTAACACATTGAAGAAAAACAACATTTTGCATTGATAAATGTTGGCCATAGCCCACTGTAAACCGTTGTATTCACTGTTCCCTCTTATTTCATCCCTTAGTTTGTTTTTTGCGTGTAGTTTCACATTCTTTGACGACAGACTACACCTGCACTGCTCCTCTTGTGTAAGTGCTACTGCACTGTCGAAGGCGCTACCCAACCAAGGAGTCTGGTGGTAGGGTTATGTTTAGGGAAGATGACATGTACTGCAGGCTGGTGTGTAACAGAAAGTGTCCACGCCAACGAACAATAACGTATTCACTCCTACTGAATTCCTAGAAAGTGAATGCTCAGGAAAAAGAAAATTCTTTGGGCAGCACTGCCAACTTGAACTTGCCGTCCTTCCTCCAACACATTATAGAGTGTAGAGCGATCAGAATCCCAAATCGGCACAAGACACAAGCAATGCCTTAACGCCTTGCTTAAACATTCCTAATAAAAGAGCTAGCCGGTTCAAATGCCATTCTATTTCCTTGTTCCACTTGCCCCTTGAGTTTTTATGATGTGTGGTTCTGTTGCTCCTTCACTTAGTAATCGGAATGTTTCGCTGAATCTACCTTTCCCTGGATTCAAACTTGATTCCCGCTTGTGTTGATAAACTGCTTAGCACTGAGCAGACCACGAAAAGGCACTTTGTTGCAGGAGTGAGAAAGTCTGTTGAGTCCGAGGCAGTTGGAATACCTCAGTGTTGGATCAACAGAACCCAAAAGCACTCACCGGGATTGCAAACATCAGAAAAAGGCAAAGGAAAGGTAGGAAATGCAATCAAATGAAGTCAAACAGCTTGCTCTAAAGAACACAATGTTACTTCTATGATGGAGCCTGGTCTTGGAGCAGCTGCAGATTGGAAAGGATTTTGAATGGCTCTTTTTGGTTTTGTCCTGACAGACTGGGCTGAAACCCAGAAACCTAACAAGCCTTCCTGCAGCCTCTATCCACACGATTTACTGCTGGATTCCAGCTCCACGTCCCTGTATTTCTGTCTCTTGTGCGTCTTAAATGGATACCAATAGTAAACAAATATGGCAAACGTCACAATATTGCAGTCTGCTGCAACTTTATTGTTCTTTAGTATCATGGTAACAGTAAGGAAATACTCAAGCAAAATGGTGCTGGCCTGGTTTCATGCATTTTTAAAAAAAATTGACAAAAAAGGCCTGCTTTTACATATGTGTAGGCAGGTGTAAATCTGTAACATTAACATTCTTTGAAAGGTTTCCATAAGGTTGTACACTCTATTAATTCCACAGAGTGTGATGACCTACACAGCCTCTGAATTAGTGTGGGTTTTTTTTTTTGCCTTGACCATTACTCTGGAGTAATGAACATCCTGCTTGAAAACAAACTCCTCAGAGATCACCTATAGTTGATCAACCTCACAGCTCCTGTTAGAGACAGGTGGCAAGCCCATGGAAAAAGCAACATGCAAATGAAGCGAATCTCATGTGCCACCACAGCCTCAGAGAAAGAAGGACCAGGAATCAACTCTTTCAACACCTGACTGTGTCTACATCCAATGGCGGAAAATGCAGCAGTGAGGGGTGCGGTATGCAAGGTTAGTATGTATCTGGAAATGAAATATAAAATAACAGTGCAGCCACAACTGCCAGGCTTTGCCTTGCTGTACATGTGCCTGCTTCCTTTGTGTCTGTTTTTACAGTTGTAGTTTGGCTTTGCCATTCCCAGGGTTTAAGACAATGTTTCTTGTGATCTGTGGCTATGGAGAGTAACCGCGTGGCATGGCACAGCCTCACTTCACTCCAAGGAAACAGGAGAAAGAGAGTTGTTTTCTGGGAGGAGGCCCCTCGGATACAGCGCAGGGGTGAGGAGGTGCTGTTGTCATTCGTGGACGTCCCAGATTTCAGACAGGAGAGGCGGCAGTTTCTTGTCCTGGAGCCGCAGAGCGAAGACCTGCTCCGAGTGGACACTACTGAGGGTGCGAAGGCTCACCAGCTTCATCAACATGCGGGGGAACATCAGGTGATCCTGGCGAGAGAGGCGGAAGAGATGAGAGTCGAGCTGGAAAGAGGGTCCGGCTAGCAAGACTAAAACCGCCAGTGCATTCAAAAACACTCAATCAAAAAGGTAAAAGTCAAGTCAGTGGCACGACTCACATTTGGCCTCTTGATCCTGGTGTAGGAATGAAGTGCATCGACGTACGGCTGCTGGAACCGTTCCACCAAATCGTGGTCTTGCACGTTCGGGCGGTCTGGAAAGAGATTCCAACATATGCTTCAGAAAGAGTGGAATCAAAAATTCCTGCACAAGCAGAAGGCCAGTCTTACACACGATTAAAAATGACTAAATGTACATTGTCGAGTATGGCTGCCTTGTTCTGTTTGAAATGTGGTAGCTGGAGGTCGCAGGGAGAAGCAGCGCACTGGAAAGGTTGGAGTACCTGCAGAGAAGATGTTGATTGCAATCAGAAGGGCGAACTCGGCTTCGTCTAAATGCAGGTCGTTCATCCCCTTGGAGAACTCAAAGATGGGGTTGATAAACTCCAACTGCAGACCTGAAATACGCAGAGGGAAAGAGGGATAAATCGCCAAAATACTCACTATATACACTTATAAATGTTTACCATTGTAATCTAGCTGTGGTTATACTACTCATTTACCATGGTTAACCATGTTTAACCCTTTGCGGTCCTATTACAATTTTCCCTGACAGGCGCTGAATAAATGGACTGCAAAGGGTTAACAAGCTTTACCAAGCCTCTCTGAGGTTTCACTATGTTATATTACACTTTGTAATGATTGTACTATGGGGAAACTTTTATAAGGGAAAGCAAGACCAGAAACGGGAACTAAAAACAAGAAATTTGAATAAAAAGAAAGTTCATTTCACGGAACAAATCTGTTTTGAATGAAGGGATTCTAGAATTCTAACACTACTCTGTGACACATCTGCTAACGCAGCGGTGGGGCCAGGCTGCATCCTTCTGTCAAGAAGGTTGACTGAACAGCATCTTAAAAACGCACATTTCATGATCAATTTTAAGGTCATGAAAACAGTCAATATAATAGAATATAAAAAGTCAGACTCGTTATTTGCAGACGGCTGTACAGAAGCTCGAGACAAGGACCTGCTTTTGCAAAGTCTTCCTTGTTGTAGCTGAAGTCCTTGAGGAAGGTGATGCACTCTATGGCTGGGTTGTATCTCCTGGATGTTTCCAACAGCATAATCTAGGAATCAAAGAATTACAAAAACATTTAGAAATTAGGCTTACCTAGCCCCTGGTCTCTTAAACTCCCTCCTGCGCCCCCCTGTGGTTACCTCGATGGTGGAGGTTTTGAGCAGTGCGATCTGGTCCTCGCGGGTGAGCTCCAGGAATCCAGGCAGCTGCTTGGCGAAGTCCACGATCTCCTGCACAGACATGATGGCCAGCTCTGTGAAGTGAGCGAAGCGCTGCTGCCGCACCTCCCGGTTCAGCGGGTCCTGGCTCTGAGGCCACGGCTGTCGGGATAAAAACCAACAGGGCTGCTGAAAGAGGAGGAGGAGGAGGAGCAGGAATGGGAATACAATGTGTGTAACTAAATAAAAAAAAATAGGGTCGCTTTTAATAATCTAAACAGAGACAAATCTTAATGCAGCTGCCTTAAAATGAACACACGAGTACTACCAATGACCTCTTTCCACTGTTTTAAAGTAAATTGTATTTAGTGATCAGGGCTTAGTTAGGTTCAGTAAATTATCCTTAGCAGAGTTAATATAAACACAAATCAGAGGGCTGTATTTAAATCTATTATTGCATTAGGAGTCACACCTTTATTTTCACCTCTGCATATGTTTGAAGAGCCAAGGAGGTGGGAGGCAGTGTTGCAATCATGGCTGTGGTCAATTCCTTTTTTATTTTATTCCAAGTCCTTACTGTACTTGGGTACAGCAAGTAAGGCTGATACCGCCGGTGGTAGACAGTAACCCTGTTTCTGCTTACCGTTACTTTGAGGCGATCAATGAAGGAACTCTTATTACACTGCTTCTGAACTGCCACCAGCTTCTCGATCATCTCTAACTGCTCGGGTGCGAGCTTGGGTGCTTCTGCCCCTGGAAAGTGATTCTGGGGCAGGGTCGACGCCCTGGCCGTCTCATCTTCCTGCCTCTTCATCTTCTTTAACTGGATCTGCTCTTCCGATAACACGCCTAAACATGGGGGGGGGGGATAAACAAGCAGGTAATCAGGCTGACTGGCCACACATAAAAGATCAACGCTACCTTTTAAACCTTTGAAGATACAAGCATTCAACCTCCAATTCAAATTCCTGCTGTACACGCCTCAGTGTAATGTGTTCAAATTGCAGTTCCAATGTGAAGTGAATAGAATTTCTGAAGGACTACCAAAGGACTGGCTATGACAAGCCTTGTAGAAAGCAAAGAGCTACCCTGAGTATTTTAATTTACTGCCTGCAGCTAACCGCTTCAAAAGCACTTAAGTGAAGCCCTGATGCATTTTAAAAGGTCTGTTTGATGACCTGAATTAAAAGTAATTGTAGCTAACAGAATAGTTACATATATTTTCTCCACCATGCTCATCTACTTGTTATATTCCCTTCGGTCACGATTTTTCATTTAAAAAAGTTATCCCTGCCAAAACTTTGAAAAAACTTAAGTCTCCTATTTATGTATACGAATTATAAAATAGATACATAAATAGGAGACTTATCATGGTACAATTATACACGCAGTGATTGAAGGGGACAGAGCTTTCAAATGTGCAGTTTTAAAAGAAACACATGCATTTTCATTTTTAATGATCTGGTAATTCTCTAGGACCAAAAAATCTGAAGGTTTTTTTTTTTTAAAATCAGCTATCCGGGCAGCTGAAAAAATCTATGGTAGCTTGTTGTTTAACTCAAAATAACGATCCAAAGCTGCACACACAGTACAAAGTGAACTCCTTTATTGAGTATACATGACAACAGGACATGTTTTTTCGACACTATCTGGGACCTAGATGTTCTGTGAGCTGCCAACGTGATTTCTGACAGCTTATTTTAACTCTAAGGAAAGGCAGGACCTCGCCAGGACTGAAAGGGTTAATATTCGTGAACAGGAAAACCCCCCTCCGGGTCCCTGCGTCTCCGGCACTCACACTGCTCCAGCATGCCCGCCCCCCAGCCCCTGTGTCTCGGGCACTCACACTGCTCCAGCATGCCCGCCCCCCAGCCCCTGTGTCTCGGGCACTCACACTGCTCCAGCATGCCCGCCCCCCAGCCCCTGTGTCTCGGGCACTCACACTGCTCCAGCATGCCCGCCCCCCAGCCCCTGTGTCTCGGGCACTCACACTGCTCCAGCATGCCCGCCCCCCAGCCCCTGTGTCTCGGGCACTCACACTGCTCCAGCATGCCCGCCCCCCAGCCCCTGTGTCTCGGGCACTCACACTGCTGCAGCCCCTGTGTCTCGGGCACTCACACTGCTCCAGCATGCCCGCCCCCCAGCCCCTGTGTCTCGGGCACTCACACTGCTCCAGCATGCCCGCCCCCCAGCCCCTGTGTCTCGGGCACTCCACTGCTCCAGCATGCCCGCCCCCCAGCCCCTGTGTCTCAGGCACTCACACTGCTCCAGCATGCCCGCCCCCCAGCCCCTGTGTCTCGGGCACTCACACTGCTCCAGCATGCCCGCCCCCCAGCCCCTGTGTCTCGGGCACTCACACTGCTCCAGCATGCCCGCCCCCCAGCCCCTGTGTCTCAGGCACTCACACTGCTCCAGCATGCCCGCCCCCCAGCCCCTGTGTCTCGGGCACTCACACTGCTCCAGCATGCCCGCCTCCCTGCACTTGCGGAGCCGGCACTCCTGGCACTTGCGGCGCATATACATGTCCATCTCGCACCGGCTGCCGTTCTTGCAGGCGTACTGCGCGCTCTTGATCACGCTGCGGCGGAAGAAGCCCTTGCAGCCCTCGCAGCTCAGCACGTTGTAGTGGAAGCCCGAGGCCTTGTCCCCGCACACGCTGCACACCTCGTTCCCCAGCATCTTCGGGGCTGGGCCCTTCTTACGCTTCACGGGCTGACATCCTGCCGGGGAGGAGGGGGAGACAGTACTGTTAACAGGACAGGAACAGGAGCTGGAGCTTTATTAGAAGCTCATAGATAAGTCTCTAAATGGTTTAAAAGAAAAAAATGCATGTTTTCCATTATTATGGTGTATTATTATTATTATTATTATTATTAGTAGTAGTAATAATTATTATTATATTAGCAGTAAGTGTGTGTAACTTATTTGTAGTCAACAAAGGATACAGTCTAAGCTCTTGGCATGAGTTAAAAGTCATGTTTTGCATTATGAAGTTCTTTTATTATTATCATAGTAGTAATATTTAAAAACAAAACAAAAAATAACAAAAAAACTAAAAGGGAATGTAGAGATGACCAGGGAATTAATACAAATTAGCATATTCTTAATATTAGTACAGCAGCTGTAGCAGTAGCAGTAGTAAGGATGTGTATTTATTTATTTCCCTGTAATCTTTATTCCAGGTAATCATTACTTTTATTAGGAGTAAGTGGTTATCAGATATTGGGTGTACCTGTGTTAGCATCCAGGGTGTCACCAGCCACTTGGAGTTTCATCCTGTCAGTGGGGTCCATGGCCAGGGCACAGTTCAGAGAGCCAGGGGAGAGATCCTGTGAGAAGTGGTCAGTCTCATGGTCCCATGTGGGGCCGAGCACTGTCCCGTTGAATCTGGGCGGATGGGAGGAGTCATGCCTGTCTTCGATCAGCAGGCCGCTGCTTGAGTCCTCTGTGCTGGAGTCCAGCTGCAGCTCACAAGCTGACACAAACACTTTGCTTTCTCCTGTGAACAACAGAAGCACACTTGAAAAAAATAAATATTACCACATGGGGGCGCATTGTTTTTGTCTCAGCCAAAATCCTAAAATGTAACCCTCCATTTGACCCCGTTGTTTACCAAACACTAGTCAATGCCGCTTTATAGCCGACTCACTTGGACCTTCTTGTCAGGTGGGAGCACCAAGCACAAGGAGAACTGGGGAAAAGGTCAGAGTGAACACCACAGCCTGAACTGCAAGCAGTCTTCCTTACAGGACTGGTGCATCTGACCCTAAAGCTACACTATGACTCTGGGATGTCATTTCTGTCCCATGGAAACTGGTATTCTGTATGCCAGTTTCCATGTATAATTCACACTTGCCTGCTAAATGTGCAGTGGTCTTTGATTATTTGTTTTCTGACTTTTCCACATCAAAACTATAGAAGTGGATTAGTAAACGGCCCCTATGCAGTACAGCACATGGAACACTCACATTTCCATGACTGAACCGTGACTGGAAAAAGGGATTGCTATACAGTCCTTATAAAAAGTGTACTGCAGTAAACTGGAGTTAAAACAAAGTGTAGTAAACACAGGCAAGAGTGATACACCACAGGGAACTGTTTTAAGGCAGGGTAAAAAAAAAATCTTGATTTCCTCAGGTACAGCACAGGGTTTTATAAGGGCTGACTGCTAAGCAAGTTTATGCTACATAATGCTTCTGGCTATTCTTAGAGCCATTCAAAACCAAACAAAAACTAAACACATGAAGAGTCATCTGAAGACCAGTGACATTCATACACAGATCTACCAACACACCCAAACAAAGAGTGAATCAAAAACACAGGGTTTCAAATGAACCACGATAACAAAGAAAAAATCTGCAAATGAAGTGAATGTCGGTTTCCTATGCAGACGACGTGAACTATTCAATAACAGAAACTGGGGACAGGAACATTTTTATAACCCATGTGCTCCCAATGTGTTCTGCCAACAGCACACAGAACACTCTCTCCCAATGGACAGGTCCCACAAATGGACATTTGTTGAGTCCTTAGCAGTGTAAAGGTTGAAGTACAGAGAAGTGGAAGCAACAGCACTGTTGCAGTGTGTTACAAACACACAAGCTGACCAAAAACAGACATTATGCAAGAGGCCACCAATGTATTCGAAATCCACAGAGAACTTAAAAACTACGACACCGCTTCCCCCATGCACCCGGCACTCTCTGGATCGGCAGTACCTAAATGCAGCCAGTAGATGGCAGCAGAAGTGATGACCCTGGTAACTGGCCCCAGATGTTTGCAATCTCCTGCAGATTGTATCTACATTGTAAATTTACCAATGGAGAATACTAGTCAGAGCCAGACTGAGTATTAAACGTTTCACGCGTGAATGGATTTTGCAAATGGAATAAGTTATTATGTACAGTAAAAGCTGCATCTCAGTGTTGTAAGAGTTTCAGTCACAATTGGCAAGACAGCAGATAATAAAGGTGCTTTGTTGGCAAGTGCTTCTGAAAAAACTGGAAGCTAAAAACAAAACAAAAAAATCAGTAACGTGAAAAATGAGAGAGACCTGGTTACAGCATGTGTTCCCAGATTCTGTTCCTCTCTAACTTCAGTCAGAATTGCATCATGTAGGAAGAGGCACTGAATAGAGTGTACCTTGCACTGCAGTGCGGAAAAGGTCAGAACTAATACTATGAGCCTTTCAATAACAGGGAACTGGAGGAAAGGGCAGCAGTGCTGTTTGCAAGAGCGATCAACAGACCCCTTGCTCTGCTTCTCGCGGAGCACTGACCCTCACTCACACACTTCATCACATCCAGCCCCCTGGCTGCAAAACCCCTTTGGGGCTGCTATC
This sequence comes from Polyodon spathula, assembly GCF_017654505.1. NCBI lineage: Eukaryota > Metazoa > Chordata > Actinopteri > Acipenseriformes > Polyodontidae > Polyodon > Polyodon spathula. The sequence continues at coordinate 1,776,064 of NC_054552.1, read as the reverse complement.
TGTAACCCTATCACTCAGTTCAGTAGGGTTTGTTTTGCAGGGGAAATGTTTTTCTGTAGATCTGTTGTTAGAGCTGGGTATGCTCAGTGGGAAATGTCTTGCTTACGTCACCGGTCTTTACCTTTTCACTTGTGGTTCACATCCGTCCCCTCTCTCCCTGGCCCTAACACTCTCAGACCCTCCTCCCTTATATACAAGGCATTTAATCACCAACTTTGTAAATAACAAAACCAAGTTTGTAGTTTTAAACATTTTGCATCTCGATATAACTCCTTGCTGTTTTCCTTCATCCACAGGCTTTTGTGCACTACTTTACCAGAAAGCAGACACTGCTTGCAGTCTGGTCTGTTTACATTCCTCAGACTGTAGTAGGGACACAAGCTTTGAAAATCCCAGGACAAAAGAAAAAAAGGAGCTACAGTGCATTGCAGCAAAAAGCCCTTCCTGCTGTACAAGCGGCTGAAGAGACTCAATGAACCAACTCCACCGAATCTAACAGAAAGTGCAGGAGGGGGGTCATTCTGCCCAATTAGGTTGACATGGTTCTGAGAAGTATCTTGTATGTAAAAACTATAAATGCCACAGACAGTCTCTAAAAGCCTGGGAGGAAAAGTGTGATCCACTGGGAGTGTTCCGAATGAATATGAATCCTAGCAAGGAAGAAAATACGTTGACATCTGACATTATTATTTGTTTTTTCAGCAGACTCCTTTGTCCAATGCGACTTAAGAGACTAGGGTGTGTGAACTATGCATTAGCTGCAGAGTCACTTACAACAACCTCTTACCCAAAAGACGGAGCACAAGGAGACTTGCTCAGGGTCACACAATGAGTCAGTGGTTGAGCCGGGATTTGAACCGGTTACAAACCCTTTTGTTTACCCACTGGATCACATAGCCTCCTATGACATGTCTCAGTTACACAACTGCAAATACAGCATCTATTCCTAAGAAGGGGATCCAGCACAATGCATTCAGGAAACCATGGTAAGAGTAAACTGGCTGCTTTTCTCCTTACCATGAGCAACATCAGTGATATGAATCGCAGACAATGTAGACATCTTCTACACAGCAGCTTGTCATAACGGAAAACAAAACAGGGAACACAGAAATCCTGCACATGTGTGTCGTTTTAGTGTAACATACTGAAGAGTGCATATTTCTGTGCTATGATCAAGCATTAATATTCCAGCCGGATGTGATGTCACAGCGGCCAGGCCAATCGGGTCAGTCAAAATTTGGGTCAGGGTAATGTGACTGGCTATTGTGAGTTAACCCTTTGGCACTCGCTGCAGTTCCGCTTTTGTTTAAAGCAGGGATCAGCAGAAAGGCTGTGGGTTTAGCAGGATTGTGTCTCTCTCACGTACAGCGAAAGGCAGGCACAACACCCTGCCTTGCATCCGCTGTAGAGCATGGTTCACTTCAGGAGGGGAGTCCTGCTTTTTCTTCCCCCTCTTCTTCTGCTGATGAATGAAAAGTGCTGTCGCCTTCCAGGGGCCGACAAAAAAAAAAAAAAACTAGACAGAGGCTAGTTTCTCAACACTGCAAAAATATGATTTGCACAAAATGACTTTCAGTAGCTCAGCTACATCCAAAAATGCCACTAAAAAAAAAAAAAAAGACTCAATTTAGTACGTGGTTGAGCAAAGTGCCCACAAATACGTTCTGCAAATTGTTTAGCTACAGTGACCCACAACCATTACTACAATCTTCCAAAATGTAAATTCTCTGCTCTTCATTCTAAGAGAAAGTAGAGCTGGTTTACCTTCATATCGCTGATAAAAAGCACAAGTCGAAATGTTTGTCTCCTTGAGTTTTACCTGCAGTAGCTACCATGTCTGTGAATACCAAATTAAAGCAATCAGTACATTGAAAATGTAGGTCCCCATGAGACACACATGTGTAAAAATATCACAATGCAGTTACAAAAGTACAGTCATCGGGTAGTTGACTATGTTTTACTATTGTTAGCTAATCAATAAAAAAAAGGGAATCTGCTTTAATCCATTTGCATCTTTGTATTGGCTGAAAATCAAATACAACATTTTCAAATTTCAAGGTGATTCTCTGCATTTTTCCGGTGGTATTAGCAGTGTTTAATGAAGTGCCACACTGTTGGGGTTTGGATTAACGCTCACAAACACATGCAAGCACGATGACGTCCGTTAACTCGTCAGTTGTTCACAATTTACAAATTCCTGTTTTTAAGACATCGCTAGCGCAATAATCCTATTCATTTCACCTGGGTTGCTAGAGCAATAATCCTATTCATTTGACCCATTTTGCTCTTCCATAAACCGCAGTTTTCAAAATCAAGCATGTATTTTCATTGTTAAACATGATGTTTAGTGCATTGGATTCAAGAACATTAGCTTCTGTGCCTTAGTTTTCCGGAGCTGTTATTTTCTTAGCTACGACCAGGTGCTGTCTATCCCTGCTTTCATGAGCACTGAACTGTTACAGATCCAGCGATCGTCCCTGCGGTTCATACTGACGTTAGTGGCAGACAAACTCCAAGGTCATTTGTTTGCTTTTTTGCACAACCCTTGCCCCCCTATCCCATTCCATTATCTCCCACTGCACAAAAAAAAAAAAAAAAAAAAAAAAACTCTCTCTTTACTGACTCAGACAGCACTATGTGTAGCTGGGAGTCCAAAGGTTTGGGTCATACGGCGACGGTTATGATTCCGTCGCGTTAAATTGCTGGAGGCTTTACCTTTGATAATATTTCATCACTGCAATCGTTGGCTTTTAAAGGGAGCGATAACCGAGGTCTTACAATATCGTCTCATCTCTTCTTTCATCTCTGTCAAGTCTTTTTAGTTCTACTCAACATCCTTTGGTTTTTTTTTTTATTTCATTTGATTTACTTTATTTTAACCTGTCCTCGTAGCTCATGCCATTCAGTCCTGAGATCAACCTTGTTGCCATTCTCTTACATTCTCATGTGCAATTGTGTCATTTTTTTAAGTGAGGTGACCAAAACTGCACCCAGTATGCTAGGTGGGGGGTCTAAGGCATTGTGGAAGATTTTTTTCAAAAGGCGTGCAGCACTTTGCAGCGATACAGAATTGGAATTTTTATGGCAGTCAATGGCAGAGAGGTTTCACTGGTTATATAATTGAGGATATCCTTACGGTTTTTGATAAGGATTCCCTATCCCTATGTATTGCTGTTGACGTTGCACTGTTATATTATTTAAATTGAACAGATCACCCATACTCTTTCTCTCTGTACCACTTGAATGCAGGTACAGTTGTGTTTGCTATGGCTTATGCTTTGCAGAATAAAAAAATAAATACAAAAAAGTAAAACCACTGAATTGTTTGGTTCGTTACAGCAGAGGTATAAATAGAAAGTGCCAATTTTAAAGCGGTTCCAGACAGTATCTGCACACTTCCTCTTTCATCAGCTCTTGACATCAATGTGTTCACAACCCATAATGAAGATTATAACAACTTACTTTTGATTTGTTTCACACAGCAGATTACTTATGGTGTTATTACTATATCGGTCTATATACCATATAATATTATATATATATATATATATATTTATATATATATATATATATATATATATATATATATATATATATAAAACTAATTATTTAGAAGTACGAAGCCCAGTCAACACATTTTTCACATAGAAACCTTGGCCAGGATTCATTAGCTTTCAAACTGTTTCACTGAGACTACACAGTAACAGCAAGTCTGTTCACATTTAAAGGAACATTCCTTCTTTAATGTTTATTACCATCACTTTTAAAGAATGAGTGACTTAGCAGTAAGGTTCTTTTTGGTCGTTATTTAAAACTGATCTCTTATATTTTCACTTTGGAAAGGAGTTTGGTGGGTTGGGGAATGGGGTAATCCGGCAATGTTTTTAAGTGTGTCTGTTGGGGTTGAGAGAGAGAGAGAGAGAGATAGAGAGAGACAGAGAGATACAGACAGAAAGGAGAGAGAGAGGAGAGAGAGATACAGATAGAGGAGAGGGGGAGAAAGAGAGAGAGACAGGAGAGAGAGAGAGAGAGAGAGAGAGAGAGAGAGAGAGAGAGAGAGAGAGAGAGAGAGAGAGAGAGGAAAGAGAGAGAGATACAGACAGAGGAGAGGGCAAGAGAGAGAAAGAGAGAGAGACAGAGGAGAGAGGGAGAGAGAGGGAGAGACAGAGAGAGATACAGACAGAGGAGAGACACACAGACAGAGGAGAGAGAGAGAGAGCGATACAGAGAGGGAGAGAGAGAGAGGTTACTATCGGTCGTTCACACTGCACTCAAAGCCCCGCAGGGCCAGATCAAGCTTTTTCCTGTTTGATAGTCACTGATAAACAGTCACTCCTTATTATTTTGTATACGCATAAATACTTTACTGCACTGCACTGTTTAAAGAACGCTCTGACTTGTTATAATAATGCTTTCATTGTTCTTTTTTCTCAGTACAATACCATACAAACTGTACATTAGCAATGTTACAAAGCAACTTAAACCAAGGTTTGATCTTTTATAATGCTCCATTTGTTGTAAAAACCTTCTGCTTAAAGATGGGAAGACTTGTAGCAAGAGGTGTCGTTAAGTGGCAAAAAATAAATAAAAATAAAATACTGACTATGTTGGGAACGTGCCCTCTTAAACCGTTTGCACTCTTAAAACAGTAAAATACATATACAACAGGAAAGTGATTAAGAAACGAGAAGAACAAGATGGCCTTGCCTTGCCTGTCTGTTTGTCTAGTCAGCTCTGTTCCTACATAAAAACAACTGGTGTTCCTGTGCAGTACACATACCAAAACAGAACAGTCTATAATGCTCTGCCTCTTCTATAGGTTTGGGTCTATATATGATACTGTAGACCCTGATAATACAGGTTTCTTCCTCCTAGTACTGCTGTATGGTGGGCTGACTGCTGCAGCAATGCACCCCCCATTTCCTTAGTTTTTTTCTCCCACTTCTGAAATGTCTTTTATTTTCCAGTAGCTTTCTGTCTCCCTAAAACTTCTGCTTTTAAGAAGGCCGGATGATCCCGTGAGGATTTTCAGAATGACAAATCATGCTGATGAATGCCCACAAGTGATCAATGACCATTTCAAGGAACAAAATAAGAAGCTATATTAATAATGCATTCACTATTCAGCATAAAGGAACCGCAACCACTGTTGCGTGCAGGATAAGCCAACATTTTACAGTAACAAGGAATCTGCTTGGATTCCACCCCTTATTTGAGGGGTTATCCACTGGGTTTGTTCAACCCAGGGGGATTCCCCAGTGCTGTAATGTAAAATCCCAGCAGGGTACAGGACAGGCAATTCAACTCCTTTGTGTCCTGTCAAGTGCATGGGCAAGTTAAGTAGAGCTTCTTGCTGTAACTGTGTTTACCAATGGACTGGAACAGACAGTAACCAAGGAACTGGAGGTACAGTAGAACTGTCAAGTACTGGGCCGCTAGATACTTCAGAATACACATCTATTTTGCACAGAACTTGAGTTTTAAAAAAAGGTTTTATAGTGTTTTTTTCAGTTAACTAAAACAAAAATGCCCCCAAAAATTAAAAAAATAAACATTTTCCTTAACAAAATAGTAACAGAAACTGGAATGTTTTAAAAAAATTAAAAAAATGTTTTTTAAAAAAATTTAATGAAAAAATGAACATGAATATTCTGAGTTGTGAGAATATCGCTTCACGGAAATGCTATATAAATAGCACAGCCAGGCTGCAATGTTTTCTCACTCTGTGGCACTGTCACCCAAAGCACATGGATATGTGGGTTGGTTCTGCTTTTAGCGCTGCATAAACCCTTTTGCCATTCCTGGTTCCTCCATACCGCAGAAGGATCCATGCACGGTTTTACCATGCAATAAATATTACAGTACAGTCCAGTACAGAGTCCACAGCTAGAATGTTTAAGGATGTATTTCTAGTATTAAAAAAAATTAATCAAAGAACACCTAAAAAAAAACCAATAGATTCCTGCAGCGTTTGTTCGTGCAAAAGTATTTTTAAACTTTAATTAATAAAACAATTGATTTGACAGTACAGTGTCACGATGCAGCTGGCCTTTCATGCTGAACCTCCTGCATGAGGAGGCTGGACTGGGAAAAAAAAAGCAACAGAGGAAGGGGTTCCCTTTGACTGGTGCACCCGGAAACTAGCAGTTTACTCCAACAAAAGCCTTGGAATGGTTCAGTCAGCCGTGCATGATTTCTGGCTCTGTGGTTTAATCCCTGGTCACATCTTCATACATCCTAGTCTTGTAAGGAGGTTGTAGCGTGTGTGAAATCAGCCTCAGATTACACCTGCCCTTCCCTTCACAAAGGCCAAAGCCTCCCCCAAACCTGTGTGACTGATGACAGCCTCTGTTCTCCTTTGTGATTTAAGTGAAAGGAACACTCCAGTCTAACCAAGGCATGCAGTTTGGTTTCATCGCTTCTCCTTTAAAAGCACAGTGTTGCTGCAGGTTAACACTCATTTTTTGTTTTACTGCTGCAGGTGTCGGGGGTTGGGTGAAAATGCTGATCCAACTTACTGTCATTCATTCACAGCATTTACTAAAAAGAAAAGGCGATTTGCAATTTTTTTTCCCCCTACTGAAGACATTCAGCCAATGCAGCAATTCCAAATGACAGAAAAAATTCCAAATACTAGTGCTAATACATGCGCGTGCTATAAATGCATACAATCTATGACAATCTAGTATGTGCTGACTGACATGGCATTGACTTTTTTTTTTTGGGACATGTTTAATGGTGCTGAGTGAATTTTTTTTACTTGATTTCATTTTGGAATCTTGCATTCATATCAACAGAACGACTGAAGCAGATGCCCTGATTTCAGTTGTCTTACATTTTGATTTTCCACAAGTCTTCCGTGCACGTAAACAGTTTAGTCTGCGAGTGTTTACAGTGTGTCGTGGTTGTTTTCACTCCTGAAGGTCCTATCCCACTACAGTATATATTTTTGTATTAATATGCACAGATTACCAGGCTCACTAGCACTCGAGCAGAGCATACTGTACTGAACACCAAGTGAAGAAACCTGTGCGATTCATTTCTGTTTGGCCTCGAGTGTGCCACAGTCACGGCTAATAAAAGATTCTTTAAAAACAGAAACCTAAAGCATCAGTAACAAGCAGTGCCAGCCATGCAGCAGTGCCAGCACATGTAGAACTCTAGTGTTAATGAAAGGACCACATGCCATTCCCTCACACTGACACACTTCTGGAAGCCAGAGTTTTTACATGTCTAATATAAAATAAAATAAAAAAGAACCCGCATACGGGGGAATTCATTTTATGCTGCACCTCTCCTAGTAGGTGTTACTCTGGTGCCAGCTGTAGAAGTGGAATAAAATGCTAAGGGAGCACAAACCCACTATTTCAGGAACACTGGCTTAAAACCTGGTTCCAGGAGACTTAGTTTGAGGCAAATTACAAGCCACAAAGCAGCTTTGTGTTCCATCATCTTCAAGATACCAGTTGCAGAAGTTTGGGAGGTGTGGAAAACTGCACAGAAGTCGCAGAACATTTCCCCGCCCACAGGTCAAACCTTGTAGGTCTTGAGGAAATTGAAATGGCACTTTGTTTCTGTAGAAGGTTACTGCTTTCAATTGAGATGAACTGGTCGTGCTTCAGACTGCAGCCCACGAACAGCTACAGGTGGCTCTTGCTCTGTGTAACTTCACAGTAAAAAAACAACATTTTGGTACAGACCACCTCGGTCTAATTACACACTTACTGCACCAGTAATTACCCTGCAAGAGCAGAAAACAATCCAATTACCGCCATGCTACTACATGTTCATCTAAAGTGCTACTGATCAAGTACAGTCCTCCCTACTTGAGTGTCTGAACATACAGTTAGTTTTCTCTCCCAGCTAATTTATTCTCATTACAAATCTTACACAAAGTGGGGGTGTGTGTGCTGATCAAGGTTTAATTATTAAGAACGTTCTGTAAGTGTGCAGGAACCATAAACCGTGCGCAAACTTATGTAAATATTAATTTCAGCAAAGACCAGTCTTTCAGGAATCCAAGCCAGTTTGGATAAATGGCACTCCTTACTGATCATGGGGAAAAAAAGTGAATGCCCCCACTACAATTTATTAAAGAAGGACTCCAGTGAATGTGGGTGGCTACACTGTCATCTGTTTGAACTCAAACACCATCAGCCAGGGTCCCAGGATGCCAGTTACACTAACTACCAGCTTCATTATAACACTAACCCTAACCCTAACCCTAACCTCACCACAGTAGACAGAGTTAAACAGAGTAGGAATGTACTCTTTAAGAGTTTTAAAAGGGCTGTATGCTAACCCTTAATAAATTGTAAAGACAAACACTCGCTGGCCAATTCATCAGAAATGCCCATCACACAGAGTTGGAACGTCTTCTGCTCTAGGGCACCACTGAGGGAGGAGGTGGACTTCAGCCGTCATTACAACGTTCAAGTTCACGGCTACGGCTTGCCATGTCTTTGGCTCCTGATTGCACTGGCTCAGTGTAAACGTACAGCTCTGCAGCTTTTAGCTCTCTGCCATTCTTTTTAATTGCAACCTAAAAGGTATTTAAAGGTCGATCATAAAGCTGTGCTTTTCTGTAGTGTGCAGAAGGGTGTTGCTTACAGGGCAGATTTATAAGACACGCCATTGCAGTAAAAAGTAGCAAGTCAGTAAGAGACTAGAATGTTTGTTTTTTCATTATAGAAATGAGTCTCCCCCTCTAACTTGGTCCAGTATAAACACAATTCAGTGCATTGTTGTTTCAAGAATTGAGGTTTTGAGAGGCTGTAACACATTTCTGCCTCATTCTCCTTACTAAATAACATTCTGCACTGTATTTTACAGCACAACAAGCACGTTGCACAAGACTAAGAACCAATACATGGCTAAGTGGACTGGGTAACAGGGCCCTGGAAAACAGTGCCACCTCCAAGCAGCTGATAATAATGGTTTAATTAATTGCTGCCTATGGTGGCAATCCCTGCTCCTTAGTCTTGTACTTGGTTACTCCATCTAGAAAAGAAAGGCTGACACCAAGACCAGGTTACCCAATCTGCAGCAGGGAAAAACAAACCTGCCAGTGGCTTCTGCCGGACCAGCACAGTAAAACAAGCTGCTGCTGCTACTGCTGACTGAGCCAGGCTGGTCTTACCCGGACTGAACACCACACAGTATCATACAAGCTAATGCTATGCCTTCACAAGTCACTGCAAACAAATACCAGCTATCTAAAGGCTTTCTTGCTGGTCAGTTCTTCATGATCATTCTTGTAGGTGAGCGACTGTTTTCTGTTCCATATCAGAAACACCTGCTGTCAACAAGACTCCAAGAGCATACAAAGAGTGCATATTGTAAGGTTCCAACACAGCAGCGATATCATGGTCATTGTAGTATATTAGGCTTCACTGTAACTCCAGGTTGTAATACCATAAACAGCCTGCCCACTGTACCAGATTTAACTATCACTGTCTGTCACACTAAAATGAACACAGTTGATAATCAGTAGGATACAACTAAATGACCCTGCACTTAGTTATCAGACCAAAACTACTAGTTTATTTTTATAAGCAATCTTTATAGTAAACTGCAAACTTGCAGATTTCTATATTTCTACACAAAATGCTAACTAAAGTCTGTGCAGGAATATGTCAAGCTGCAGATGTTGGCTGATCAGCAGGAAGCCTCTCGTGTGTCTTAAGCTCGCACCAATTTCTGTGCCTGAACCAAACGTATTTTTGCATTGGGAATAACATACCAGACGTTGTTGTTAGTAACCATTCGGAAGGTTCTGTGTGAACATAAAACACAGGGAACCAGCACTCGGTTCTAGAGCAGAGGGGTCTGCTGCAGAATGCATAATGAAGCAGCTGTGTTGCTGCACAGAACCGGCAAAACTCCCAGAACACTGTCCCACCTTGATCCCAGAAAAACTGGACTAACGCAGGAATACTACATCAGGATGCACTGTGACTATAGTGGGATATGGAACAAAACAAACAAATGCATGTTATTACAGTCAGCTACCGCATCTGTTTTCATACTAAACAAGATCACATCTACTTGAATTTTTATGCCATATATATATAAACAACAACTTCTTACACGCATCCTGGACTACAGCAGGCTCCTTGGAAGAAGACTATTTAGGATTATTGAAACACTATCGCAGTTTCAAACTAAACTGCAATGTACCACTTTCAATATGACAATTATCACTTTCTGATATTACACTGGTCACGTCTTGGTAGGAGTACCGTATTCTGACGATGAACCACATTATAACACTACACCGGTATGTGTAAAAACAGAGACAGTCATGGCAGTATACTTCTTGTAAGTTCTCAAAGATCAACAGTGGTAAATAAACCTTCAACAGACCGACATGTTTACAAAGCATACCGCACAGTGCAGCACAAGCAGTATATATAATTTTAGCAGCCTGAAATAAACTCGATATAGTTTTAGAACATCACTTTGCTTTAAATTAAATGGCCAATCTGAACCTCCACAAACGAAAGCCTAAACACCCTTATTTCAAGAAGAAAAAAATATCTTGTAACAAAGATTACCTGTGTGTTGAGGGATTTCGCAACAACTGCTGAAGCAGGCGAACACGCTGCGTTATTTTCCAATCATGTGACTCGTTAAAGGAGGGGAAAACACACGGAAGAGACGAGTTTCTATGTTACCAAAAATAAATAAATTATTAAAACGACTGCTGCACAGATGACGTGATGTCATGTACAGAAAACAGGCAGTGCAACAAGTCACATGTCTTTTTTTTTTTTTTTTTGTGGAGAGGAAGCAGCGCCCCCCTCCGCAGCCTTTGCACTGGTGTCACGGAGGGAGGCGTGTGCGTCCAGCGGTGTGCACGGAAAAGCTACCAGTTGCAATTCCAGGCAGAGCCATTTAACTTTACCTGCGAAATTACACAATACCATTCTTGCAAACGTACATACATATTGAAAACAACAGTACACTCATTTAAGCACTCTTCTCCACTACAGCCTATGCTACGTGATTTCTCATAACCCCGGTGGTTAGTGAGACATAGACTGCTGACAGACTACCGCGGAATAGTTAATGAAAGCGCCTGTTACAGGATTACTTCATCCCCGTGAGAATTAGCGTAGGATGTTTCTCATACCCGCTACAAGATAATACTTAAACCAGCTACAGCACCGTTGCTAAAAAAAATGAATGACAACGCAGCCTGACTAGTTTTTTGCTTTCCCCACTCGCACATTCAATACACGGGGACTTTTTTGTTTACAATCAAATACAATTGATTGCAGAGTGATTTCCATGGTTAAAAAACAATTTAACTTTGATCCTTTAAAATATGTTGCAAATGTTGACCTAGATCAGGATGCAAAACCATTTTGAAATCCAGTTCTTAGTTTTGCTCGTTTTAAAACCCTGCCTAGAAGTATCTATTTTGTTTCAAATAAATAAGTTATAAATATTCAAGTTTCTTTTTTTTTTTAGGATAAAAATGGATATTGTGGTTTTCGTACTTTGCAATGGCTTGTTTTGACTTGCTCAGGACCCTTGACCCTGTAACTGGGCAGTGTCCAAAGTCAGCAACGCTCTTCCAGCTTGGCAACCGGGGCAAAGGTTACATTCGAACTGCAATATCACAAGCGAGCGATAAAAAAAAAAAAAGTGAAAAATAAATCACATTTTGGATATCCTGATTCTTTCTATTTGCGAGTAAGTCGAATGATGATATGACAAACCCAGAGACATACTGTCACGTATCAATATATACATATATTCCTATATTTATGTGGGGAGTGTGCTACAAAATACACTGAAAAAATACATATTTAATACACTTTCTTAAAAACATAAACAGAACTCCGGGCTTGTGCAATTAAATGTTAAGTACATGCTGTACAATAGTAGACACTACCGTTAATATAAAAAAAAAAATTGCTGTGGCCACCAGAGGTCTATAATCAAGCCGTTTACAGATTTGCAATTTCAAAAACAATAACATTTTTACAAGTGATCAGAAAATTAGAATAATGCAACATCAAAAATAATGGCTATATATACATTTTTAATAACAAAAAGCGGAACAAAACACAGGGCTGCAGAAATATGCTGTGCCCGGTACCTGGAGACCTTTACTCGCTAGCTTGCTCTCTCTTTTTTGTGTTTGTCCCTGTCGCACTGTCCCTTTTGCGCAGCGCTATATCTATGTAATTGAAATATTTTACAATACTGTTAATCTATATTTAAAAAGCAATCCTACCTAAAACGCACAAACTTTCTAATAACAGGCAGTGACACCAAGAATTTACAATATACAGCCATATCAGAGTTTATCCACCTTAGCCTTCAGCATGGCTTCTGTTAAAAGATATGGAACCGCCATATTAGAATTATAAGACTACAGGCCATACAAATGTATTTAATGCAGACCTCGGTTTTGTGTATTCTGTGTATAATTCCACAAGACTTGTAAGAAGGTGTCTCTCAGTAGTCTTCCCTGTTTTGACTTTAGCACACCATTATTTTTCTATATGAAAACACTGTAATTGATTTTTCAGATTTCCTCCTACTGAACCAGAACTAGCAGCAGTGGCTGGATGAAGCCGTCCAGCATGGATTTGTCCCCACATCCAGAGAGAAGACAAAAAATCTGTCAATTTGTTTTGATTAGGGGCTAGCACTTGCTTGTGCTTGACTGTCGATATTTCAAGGTGGTGGGTTGATAATTACTTTCTATGGGGGTGTAGGAATGCGCTCCCAGTGCAGGGAAAAAATCAAGGACCACAATAACAAAGGCGGAAACGATCTTGAAATATTCCGCTATTGTGACAGATTAAATGCGATTTTAGGCCACCATCCAATATCACAAGGCAGTGAATTTTCTGGAAAAGTATCCATTGCCGTGTTTGGTAGTAACGAAGATACAGTAATCTGGTTACTTGGTTACTATCTGGTCACCTCGCGATAACTTGAGCGAGACTTGTCCAGCCCACGTAATAAATCGAGAAACTCAGAAAATCCTTAAAAGGCTACATTTTTTTTTTTTTTTTTTTTTTAGTCAAGTCGCGTTGCGCCTCAACTCGAGTTTTGGAAAATTCAGGCTAACCCGGGAGCACTTGAGTACACTCGAGTTGGCTTGACTGGAAACCGTGGTCTCATCTCCATATTGTGAGTCTGTTTACGCAGCAGCTTTCTGTGCAGTAGAAAAGCGCTTTGCATGTGACGGACCTCTGCATTTTATAGTGGGCTATCACAGTTTTTCATTTTGGTAAAGAAAAATTACATACTTTTTGATTGCTAGCAGATTACCGGGATTTAAACATGCATTTCAACTTTTACATTTCAATTTTAATGCAGAGTCGACACTTCAGTTTAATTTACCAGGTTGCCTGTGCTGCAGCATTTCTTTTATTAATATTGCTTACCAGCATTATCAATGCAGTGCGCTAGAGGGCGTGCCAGCTCGGTTTTCATTCGCAAGCGCCGACGTCGTTGAACGTTACGCTGGAAATTGTACGTCTCGCAGGGTTAGAGAAGGAGGAGGACCATGCGGAAACCGAGAAGAGACGTCGGAAAGGTGAGGGGCTGTTGAAAGCGGGAATCGTGCACCATTGATGGATAAAAGTAGGCTTTGTGAAGCAGTGAATTTCGAAGGGGCAGAAGGGAAATCTAGCTGGAGAGAGGAGAGCCGGGCGGCCATGCCGCCTCCGAGAAAGGTGAATCCGCCATTGCGTAAACAAAAGCAGGGCTGCTTGTGGTGTTGCTTCGCCGTGCGGCGGTGCTACACGACTAAGTGTGTTTATTATGCGGTATTTGCAATGTCGTTGTTATTTCTTTTGTGTGTGTTTACTGTAGGCCTACAACATGTTTATTATGTGATTATATGATCAATATGATTAGTATGTGTAGCTTTTTAGGACCTGAAATAAACAACGCCTACAAATAAATAAATACGCAATACCAAAATAAACAAATAAAGACTACGCGATTCACTTTGTAATTTTAAAACGTGGTTCAAGTTTGTAGCAGAATTTCTTTCTGTACCATGCATTAGCCCCAGTGAGTTGATTTACATGCGTTACTTGTAGTGCGATTCGTTTTTTTTTTACGTTTTTATTCAGTAGACGGTTTTAGAAATTCATTTTAAAACGTTCAATACAAGAATAAGTTAAGAAGGCGTGTTCGAAAGAAACGGTTTTTACTTTATTTTCGTTGGCTGACGCAACCCCACAGATAGGCCTACAGTTCTCATACCGGCGGGAGTCGGTGGAAAAGAAGTTAATTAACACACAGAATTACTAACTTTGAAAAAGTCCTCCTACCGTTAAAGCTACACCTACTGCCTGCCAAACCTTTCCGACAAATGTTGTTGCAGAACGGAGGACTGCCTCCTTCTTTGACATCATTTTAACGAACTGCGTCACGTTTGTAACATCGAACATTTAAATACAGAAGTTTAAAATGTTGTCCTCCATAAAAATAATGTAACATTTAGTAACTTTTTTTTTATAGTATTGTTTTTCTGTAATTTATGCAATTAGTTTTAAGCTAGGAAAGGAATATGCCTATTTAAATGCGTCATATATTTGCACAATTAAGCTTAAATAATGAGTGGTATATTACACCCTCAGCTGCCAATATAAAAAATAATAGGCACTTCTCTAAATGCATTTTTCAATTCTCATGTATTAATTTACTGGAAAGCATATCCATCACTTCAGCCTCAAAGTAGAACTGGGTGTTTCGAAGTATTAAAAACACAGGTGCCTATTCACAAAACTTGAACGCACGTGTTATATTAAAGACTCTTTGATTAATTAAATACAGTTTTATAGTGGCATTAATTATACTCCCTGTTCTCTGCTTTTTAACAAAGGATCCAAGAATATTCTAGAATCGTTCAGTGATTATCAAATTGGATTCAGTTAAGTGATTTTATAAAATAACTGATAAGTTAAAGCTTTGTGAGAACAGTGTCTTGGGTTACATTTTTAAAGTCCTAACTTAAAAAAACAAAATGCACACATTACCTGTCGAAGATTGCCTTTGTGTTAAGAATATTCTTACTGTGTTACAGAGTTGCCTGTTGTATTTAAGAGTGCTGTCTTGTGAATTTCTTATCAGCGATGCAGAAGTTGCTTGAAGTGTCAAAACTGTTTAAAAGACTGCGGTGTTGCCTTTGGGATTTTAAAAACAAAATGCTACCAGTGTAAAATGCTTTTCTTTATCAGGTATAAATGACCTGTCCTATGTTAAGATGGTTTTATGCTGTTTGGTTAATTCCCTTTTACATTGTAACGGTGTAGTTGATAATGAAGCATGTAAGGTGGTCTTCAGAACTGTAAGGAGGCTTCTCTTTCTTTCCATGGCGGGTGGTTTAACAGGCTCTAGTAAGGGCCTGTAATAGACAAAACCAGTTCATAGAAAAGGCTCACAGTACGACGCAACAATCTGATTGCCTTTAATGCTTTCTCTAGGGTTGACTACATAGGAACTTCAGACTGGACAGGATTTGGGGAGTTTAATTGCAGAAAAAGCAAACAAACCAAACCTAAAAAAAAACCCCAAAATATTCTAGTTCTAGAACAGTCATGGCTGATCTGGAACCCTGCACTGTGGGAGTACAGCTTCAAGCAACTCACGACTGCCACAAGACTTTCTACTGCCGCCAGACGGGCTGCAAAGCTCTGCGTGAGATGTCACCCAGCAACGCATTGCTGCTGCAGCTCAGGACCGGCATTATGAGCCTCACAGAGAGCGACAGTGTGTGTTTTCACCACGAGAAGGTCTATGTGGATCGCTATGAGGACCTGCAGAAGGCCTGCTGCGATCCCTTCAATACTCACAAGAAAGCAATAAAGAAAGGGCTGAAGCCTCTCGATGTGGATGAAGCCACGTTTCTGAGCGAGAAGTTTGCAAGGCACTTAGTGCCGGGCTGGAAACTGTGTTTCAGGTGTTCACAGCTGCTGACTGGCTACTGCAACCTTGACCCTGATGCAGGACAGAGAAAGACACGCAATAGTGAAGTATGTATTTGGAACTCTTTCTTTAAACTCCCACAAGCACAGATCTGTCATAAGGATGCTTTGCAGTGCTTGCAAGGTTTCAACTAAATAACCAAATAGAAAAAAAGAAACACGTCCTTCATACCATCAGAGGAGCTGAAAATAGTACAGTAATGAGCGCACTGTTTAAAAAAAAAAAAAAAAAGTTGATTTATTTCATGTTTGTAATGCTCTGAGGTTCAACTTTTGATGTTTAGTTTGTCTTTTGTGTTTTGTGTATTCAGAGGGTCCAGTTCTGCTGTATACACAGTTGCGCTACAATTTGGATTTTGGTTGAAATTGAGGAGTGGGTAATGACCAGAACGAAGGTTACAAATCCAAATCTATCCAGGCCAAACCTCCTGAAGGCGTCTCCGGTAAATAGAAATCCAATTAAATTCTATAGCTAACGGCAGTTTCACGTTTTCAGGGACGGACCGCTAAGGCCTTGAAGTCACTTCAGTTTGCCAACCCAGGGCGCCAGACTGAGTTTGCTGCGGAGCCCGGTCGAAGAGATAAGAGAAGACTGCAGCCCAACAAAACAGCAACCAACGCAGACAGGTAAACCACATACTCTAGAGCAGGGTTTCCCAGCCCAGTGTGTCTTCTGGTTTTCATTCACACAGAGTTCTCAATTACTTAATTGACCCATTCATTAGCTTAATTAGACCCTTTTAAATTGTTTTCAGCTTTTAAACCGTTGGAGGTTAAGTTAACTACACAGTTTTGTAAGTGTAATTAAAAAAAGGTCTAATGGGATTGGGAAACCCTTCTTCTGAGTAAACAGTGCTACTGTACAAAGTTTGTTTTTTTTGGTTATATAACAAAATGCTTATTTTTCTTTTGATAGTGTTTTTCCAGTTTTGTCCACCTCCCATGTAAAATGTTGATGTACCCAAGTAGGGTTGGGGGTCAATTAATTTTCAAAAGAATTGGAATAGATTTTCTAGAGACAATCTTTGTGATTGACAACTACTTTCATTTGAAGCCAATTTAATCGACTAAAAGTGAAGTCAGATGAGACACTGCTTTTCACAGAATACTTGATGTGTTTAGAATCGATTGAACGGAATTGGGAGTTGATTTTAAGAAGTCTTTGGAAATGGAATTGGGATTGAAAAACAGGAACTGATCCCAACCCTGGACAGGCCATAAAGAACGTTGGAGGTACAATGGGTGTGCCTTGCCCTCCATAACATTCTGACTGTAGGGTTGCATAGTAAATTAAAATACCACAGCCGAACCTCTTGCAGACTAGTGCACATAGCTGTCGTGACAAGGTGCAGAGGCAGATATACTTTATCCACTGGCCTTTACAGCAGAGTGACTACTTGTATACCGAGAGTTGCTGTTGTTACAGTAACAAAGATGTGTGTGGGTTTTTTTTTTTTTTTTTTTTTTTTTTTAAGGCAAACAATTGCAAAGAGTAAAGTGTACGACAGCGCAGGCCTGCTGATTTCAAGTGGCTTGGATTTGTGTGATTGTCTGGATGAAGACTGCCTGGGCTGCTTCTACCCCTGCCCCGAATGTGGGTCCCGTAAGTGTGGCGTCGAGTGCCGCTGCGATCGTAAGTGGCTGTACGAACAAGTGGAAATCGAAGGCGGGGAGATTATCCGAAATAAGCATGTGGGCTAGGTCTCAGGAGATGGTTGTGCTGTACTGCACTGTGGATCCTCCTATGGTGGACTTGTGTTTCGATTTTTATTGTAATGTTCTTCTCAGTGTTAGTTTATTTTGAAAGAAACAAAAATACATAAATGCTGTCTTTTTCTTTTTCCAGCAGGACAGAAAAAAACAGGTAGTAACGCAGTCATTTAAAAAAAATAAGAAAATAAATTGACTGTTATATGTATTAAAAATTACATTTTATTGAATACATTTGATGTCTGAAATGTAGTAAATAGTTGATCATTTATTTGAAAATGTTGACCGTTATATATATATGTGTGTGTGTGTGTGTATATATGTGTGTGTGTGTATATATATATATATATATATATATATATATATATATATATATATATATATATATATATACACACACATACATATATGTATAATATACTGCTCGACCATGGGGGAAAACCTTGAATACCAAGTAAGGCTTAAGGAGCTTTTATTTTTTATCAGCAGATTTATACACTTACAAATCAAGAGCAATGGAAAATGAACATTTGTTTGTTGTTTGCATTATTGTATCTGTTTAGAGGAAAATATTGTTAGTTCTGTTATAAATAAAGCTTTCTTTTTATAAACCACCTATGTGACAATGTGTGCTTGATGTGTGTGCTTTTCAGTGAACAATATACTCAATAAGCTAGTTATAAATGATGTATTTGTTTTGCAAAGCAAGTTGGACTCGTCAAGGCAACCAGAGTACACAGACCCATGGTTGTCAACGTTTATTAATTGTGAATTTTTCTATGCTACACTTCTAAACTGTTGCCGAAAGGGATAAAGGTCAACCCAATTACTTAGCAACTGCATTCCAATTCAGCTGGCATCAGCTTATCAACACAGACTCGGCTACTGACCTGTTCAGCGACCGACCGACATTGACGCATCTAATGGTGAGAATAATATTTGCATTGTAATTGTGTGTCGATCCATCCCACATAGCTTACTAGTTTAATTGCAGAGCAGGTAGAGGTGTGTGCTGAGTGAAGGTGCTTTGTGGTGAGTTGGTTTTTTTTGAAGTTCCTAATTTTAATACACCGCAACGCGTTTTGCCTTTCAAATTATTCAAATTATTTTCTGTCATGCAAGTCCAAAGTTGGTATTATGTAATGTAACGTGAATGCTAAGACTTTTGAACAGTGAATATGAATGTGTTATCAGATCTGTGGGTTTTTTTTTTTTTTTATTTATATTGGTGCAAACCCTGTGATTTTCTACTCTAACTGTTCAAGTAAATGTTGTAAAGTGCAATAACACGACTTAAATGTATTTAATTAAAACTATATCTAGGCATTTTCTGTGTCTGTTTATAGATATATTAGCAACACACCCCAAAGCTAATATATATGCAACAATCTTGACATTTTTTAGGAGTGCTGTAGAATGCTACCATCTAGTGGTTCAATCTAGAAAGTACATTTGAGACATTCAGTTTTAACCTATATACCAAATAAACTGTACATAGATCTGAAATATTATCTTTCCACATACACATGGTATATTTAGGTTACGGTTTGTTTTTTGTGTTTATATATAATTGATGCCATTTTTTTTTTCCCCACACTGAAATAAATTGGTATGCTTATTGCATTTCCTTTGCATGGTAGAGCAGAAAGCATGGAGAAAAGGCCAGGGTTTGACTACCTAGTGGCACAGCTGGAGAGACTGGGAAGGGACTGGGAGACCCCGTCAGTACCCTGCTGCACCCCAGTGACATCTGTGCTCAAAGAACACCGCTCTCTCCCATCGGAGGCTGAGGAAATCACTTCTCAGACAGGACCAGCCTTGGGTATAGCGCAGCCTGTCACACACAGGTCAAGCATTTCCGTAAAGTTGCTTGAGGTCTTCCCTGATGGGGAATTCGCTACGGGGGAAATGGAGAATGTTAACCTACTGAGACGGGTGAAGCCTGCGCGCTTGATCAGGTCCATGTGCCACATGTTCAAATTGAAGGCGTTGGAAACAAGTAAACCTGCCATAGAAGAAACACTAAGCTCCCAGCCTCTTCTCATCCTCCACTGCAAAACTAGAGCTACACAGCATCACAGGAAAAGAAAGAGGCCAAGTGGGGTTGCTGGCCTACCAAAGACTAACCCAAGCATTGGCGACAGGACTGAAGCCACTTTCCAAAAGCCGGTCATCACACGCAGGCAACATATCGCTTTAAAGCTGCCAGAAATTTCTCCAAGTGGAGAATTTCCAAAAGAGCAAATCAGGAAAGGAAAATTAAGGAATACAGCACACTCTGTCAATCCGTTGGGCCGGGTGCAGCCACTGAATAACAAGCCCATGGAAGCAAGTAAATCTGAAAGTGGAGGACATTTCCCAGTCAGTCTGCCTTCTGCTGCTCTTCAGCATGAGGATGAGGTTGTATGGCATCGTGGGAAGGAAAAGACGCCAACTGAAACAACAGCCCCCCCAAAAATGCACAGCAGAACGAGCAAAAGCACAGAGCATATGTTTTATATAAAATTGCCGGAGTTCCAGCTCAAGGTTGGCACAGTTAATCCATGCGACAGAAAAGCCAGTAAAAGGCAGGGGCAGATCTGGAGCAGAGTCTAAGGGGGCAGGTGTATCTATCATCAAAGTCTGATATGCACTTGGAGGGAATCTGCTGCAAGATGAAAAAAGAAGCCATTCGCAGCACAACACGTTTAAGGCAGTCAGCCTGAAGCAAAGCTGAAGGTTTGAATTCATTTGGAAGTGAATTTGGATTTTGTTAGTGTTCATTAGCAGTCTACCATGAAAGAAAGAGACTGACCTTGATAGCAGACCCTGTTTAGGGTTGAGTTGGGTTGTCTCCAGTGTAGCGACACACATTTGAGACTTGCTAGCAGTCAGGTGAAGGTTTTGATTATTTCCCTGGCAGAGCTGGGGGCGGAGGATTAGATATTAACTTCAGATTAGTTAAAGGTTATCCTCATAACTGACAGAGAAGAATACACAAGGATTAACACTCATTGCCATATTTAAGCTTCTCTGCTCACGACGTCTGGAATATAATCGTTCTATAAAAATCATGCTTACAAAAAACAGTTGCTCTTTCAGTCATTGGAAAGAAACTTTTAAGCAAAATCAGAGCACGCTATTTTAGTTGTTTGTGTGTAATATTGTATGAATTAATGGTAAACAAGTATATTGGTGGCATTCGACTATATATGTAAAAATGTAAGCCAGACTGACAGCTAGGCAGACTATTCTGATACCACCAATAATTTGTGCTAAATCAGGCCAGTAAAATTTTGAAATTGGACTCTCTGTTCTCTGTTGCTGTACAGACAGGGTCTGCTGTTTCTATTGGACTGCGTCTTGTTGAACTTGACTCTCTCTGACATGTTTTTGGTCCAATATGGTGTACAGCACATACCAGATATTCCCAGTGTGTGTTTGAGCTTAGTCATTTCAGTAGCATTTATTGCAAATATAGTAAATAACATATATTTCACTACAGTTGATGCAGTTGATCATGATTCGGTGCACAGGTGTCAACCAATGCGCAGAACGCTCTATACTGTATATACCATGTGTCCTGTGTTTTTACTTGTGAATTTGTTTTTAAGGGTATTGATTTACTCATGTTCTGTTGTTATTGTTCTAACAACTGCTGGGATCAAATTGCTATGATCTGCAACATCTGCCAGGATGGCTTGCATTTTGATATACACACACATTACTGGTTTCTGTTTATTAAGGCATTATAGAAGGCTTTACTGTCACATACTCTTATTTCAGTGAACTAAACGAGAAGCGAGTACAAACACTTGGAAAAGAATGAAGCTGTTTATGGTTTGATTTCTTGAAAATGAAACCTGCATGTGAATCCGTTCATGTGTAACTGCGATTCCAGAAGCTCAGTGGACATGCTGTATTGAGAGGTATGACAGAAACAGGGCTGCTTGTATAAGAGAGAGTAGAATGATTGCAAAGAGCAGCAGGACTCAAGGGACAGAACAACAACTCTGAAGATGATATTTAATCGTTAATACATATAACAGCATATTGTTTTCAAATTGTTTACAATGTGCAGTTTAAAAATACTAACAATACAGATTGAATCCATATCCTTCTCAAAAGACCCTACACATTTCAAATGGGAAAGACCCTCAATAACTGCAAGAGCTGTCAAAGGGAAGACATTTCCAGTCAAACGTTGTCATTCTTAACTACCTCAGCTTTCCCATGATTCTACTATGCATTTACCATAGTTTATCATGTACTAGCGTAGTATACAGCACTTGTCCCAAACACTCTATATTATAGTAGTATACTATAGAAATCCAGACCCATTGTTTATATCATCAAAAGAGATACTCAGCACACACCTGATATTTGTGATTTTCATAGCGCTGTCAAACAAAATCATCATGAAACTGGAAACCAGTTTTTCAGCTGATTAAGCATAACTCTGTAAATCAAGGGAAGGGTTCTAAACTCCATGAGGGAGGTAGGCTAGCAGGGTACTAATTATATAACAGTGCCTTTTCTGTTCTAGTTCTCCTGGCTGCTGCAGTCGGAGGGTCCTAGGCTTAGGGTGCCACAGTCAGTGTAGTCCGTGTCACACTGGCCACACTGACAGCTGAGTGCCATGGGGTAAGTGTAGAAAGGGTCCACGTGTTCGGGGCAGTTGGGCAGCTGCACTGTTACGTAAGCGATCTCTTTGAAGGTGCACACCAGCTGGGTGTAGAGTGATATTGAGCTCTTGTACACTTCGGCCTAGAGAAATAAAGAAAATAGGTGAACATATTTTCAAAAGGTACAGAAGCCACCAGCTTATTGCACATATTTCAACCTGTAGCCCAGTGAGATTTTTTTGTACTATTTATCCTTAACCTAAACTCAAGCTGTGGAAAATTAATTAGAAATTAGAATGGGGGAGCAAACAGGTTTCTTTGCATTTTAATTAATAATCCCTGTTGCCTGAATCAATTACACAACCGAACACAACATCTGAACCCCTAAGCTCATAACTAGTCCGGCTACCAGCTGAGCTTTTAGTTTTACAACAGGGCTAATTACTAGACGCATTCCCCCATTGTGTCTCCACAGAGGAACCAGTGAGATTTATTTTAATGACCTTATATGGTAATATTGTAAAACGTCGAAACCTGCGTTTTTATAACCTTCAGTGATTTTAGAGATACCCCACTTCTCCACTTGGCCCGTTATCAGCCCTTGGGAGTCTTTTCAGAAGCACATTTTTCCCTGCAATAGTTAGTAAGCGTGACAAATAATGATCTAAGTAGAAATGACAATAGAGAAACTAGAAATAAAATATTAGAAATATACAGATTACATAGATTAATAAGGATGTCAATAGCCCTCTGCCCACAGGGGTAAACATTGAGATTAAAAAAGAAGTGGTATGAAAAGGCACCACATAAAAAAAAACACAGTGCTCACCTGCGTAAGGCACACCCCGGCACAGGAGGTGGTGTTGACAGGCACACAGTTTCTGCAGCCATCTTTCTCTATCCCTATTGTGATGTTCTCCAGGGCACAGCTGGCATTACACGGCACAGCTGCCCAGCACAGCAACACAAAGCAAAACAGAACCGATGCCATGTCTTTAACCTGCAGGCACAACAAAAGCTTGTCGTTATCAACTGTGGGACAAGTTGATTTAATTACAGTTACTTAAATGTTACTGGTTTCTTTTGTTGGATTAAAGGAAAGAAAGTGGTAAAAGGTAAAGGAATTGGCTGCTGTAAGACACTGTCTCAATTAAAATGAGGAAACCTGCAGGGCAGTTGACTCCCGCTGGCTAGGAGCCTTAACTTTCGCATCTTATCCTTTATACTGTGTGCTCCGGTGTGTGTTACACCTGTGGGATTAACACAGCACCCATTTGATCAGGGTTAACCAATGGATGTAATACATTCCACCATGACGGTAAATCTATTTAGGCTAGACTTGAATCTGCCAAAAAGCCTTGAGATGCTGTACAGTGCTGGTAAAATGGAGGCAGGTTTCCAAAAATGACGCAACTGTCAAGGTCGCTGTTGTGTCTGTAGAGCAAGGTAGCCTTGTGCTCCCACGCGTCGCCCTCGGACTAGGGAGAATCATCTCTGTACATGCCTGCTCTTTGCCTTTACTCTTTTAAAGCAAGTTTAAAGTCAATAACGCTTAACAGTGTAAATCAAACAATAAACAGCACAGTGCCTGATATACAAAGCATGGCGGCTGATAATGAGTATATCTCTGATGGTGTTTATTTGTATTTGTGTTATTAATATTTCTATAAACCACATCGCTTTGCTAAGAAAACCAGAACATTTTAATTAAACCTGAAAATCAAAAGCAGAGCATGGTTAAAACTAAAAATTAGGGCTTGCTCAAAATCCACTGTGACTTGTCAAGATATGAATGTCAGGGCCCTAGATGCAGGATGGAGCAGTCAGTGTATTTGCATCAAGTAGGACTCATGTTTTGGACAGATGCAGGTTTGTGGATTAATGAATATGATCCCAAAGTATCAGGGTCTATTCTAGTGATGTGCACAGTGGCAGGTCTTAATACCCCCTGCATTAGACAGATTGCTACAATCATCTGCAGTATATGCACATCTAGTGAAATAAAATGTAAGTGGAGACAGGCCAGAAGACTAACAGAAATATGCAACATTTTTTCAATTCTTCTTCTTGTGATAGGGAGACCTCTAGTGGAAGTGTGCTGCATTTGCAAGACAGATCCCTGCAGCGAATTAGCATCGCTGCTGCTAGGTCACTTTTTAGCATCCCATTCAATTGCAAATGAATAGCGCATTTCATCCACAATTTCACCACGATTTATTCTTCTTTGTTAATATACCGGTTCTGTGAAAGCGGGATGCAATGCAATGCTGAGGCGGCAGCTGAGCCGGACAGTAACAATGAGGAGATCCATTTCCGATACAAACAGGTATACAGGTTAGAACAGGAAATACTCATCTTTCAGCAGGGCACCCAAAAAAGCACGAGCTGCCACGAGTGCAGTACTTGCACGGGAGCTTTTAAAACCTTGATATATATATATATGTATGTGTGTGTGCGCGCGTGTGTGTCAGTGTGCGTGTGCGTGTGCGTGTGTAAAGATCTAAATGGTTTTAAATATCACACTGAGAATCTGTATATTGCAGATATGCTTACCTTATGCCAACACTCATCTATTATAAACAGCGCATTAGAACCAGCATGTGATCTGCATTGTGAACGAGGGGTGCGTAGTGAACCTTTGAGTGCACCTTGATCAACTCTATCTATTTTATATCTACATCAAAAACGAATATTTTATCAGAAACTGTCACGTGTCCACGTGCGTGGCTGTACGTGTGTAAAATCTATTAGGTGACTCTTAGCACACTGATAACGTCTAAGATTGCAGATATGCTTACCTTATGCATACGGTTGTCTAGTAGATAAGCGCTTGTCGCGTAGTCTGTGGATCTCATGTGGACGACTATACGTAGTGACCTGTTGAGGCGACTTGATCCCTCTATCCATTTTATATCTAACGCAAACACGCATTGCTATCAGCAAACTTCACTTGGGGGGTCCCTTTTTTTGCTTGAAAATAAAAGTCTTTGACAGTGCACCGGACAGAATCAGTAAAGACGCAAGCGATGGCATAATCCCACCCCAACCCCCCACCACCCCCCCCACCCCCCGCCCCCCCCCCACCCCCCCCCCCCCCCCCCCCCCACCCCCCCCCCCGACAAGAGGGTGGTTAGGTTGTTTGAACCCACCCCCCCCTCCCCCCCCCCCCCCCCCCCCCTCCCCCCCCCCCCCCCCCCCCCCCCCCCCCCCCCGCCCGCTGTTCTCCCACCCGCTGTTCTCCCACCCAATCCCACACAAGACGAGACAGAGACGGCCCATTCACGACATCACTCACACCAAAGAAAGAGTGAAGTTGCTACAATCACGCTCGCAGTAATACAACACAATACAACCACAAAACCGTACTCAGACTACTATTTCCATAATCCTCCCTTCTCGTCCACCCTCTCCCGCAGTCACAACAGTACTGCATTAAAGCTGCTGCAGGTGGGGCGGTGGCTGGGACTGACCCTGGGGCTGTGCCTGGGAATAGGGCTAACGCTGATCCTGGATGTGGTTTTGTGACTGGGTTGGGAACAGACTTTGCTTCTGTTTGGTCCGTTTCGCGCAAGTCATTCACGACTGGCAGGAAAGTAGATGACAGGTGCAGGCGCTCGCTTCAGCCATGCTGGTAATATAGATCCACTTTACACCCGAATCGGTTCTAGAAAGATGTTTACTCTGTTACCATTGACCTATGGAAAACATTCATTTATTACAAATATGTCGCTGTCTTTATCCTTTTAAAACCTCCCTATCAATTTAGAAATATGAGAATACACTTTTAATATTGAGGATGAGTGTTTCATATAGGACTCAGAAGCGGGTCTAATATCAGCACCAAACCGTTTGAGGTTGTTAAGATGTTCGTTACGTTAAATACAGTGCAAATAAAACGGTTAATGAACAATGCAACAGATATGGGCCAATGAAGGAACAAGCAGTTATTTGAATATGATGACTGCAATTTCCCGTTCTAACCACTAAGGGATGATATAAGGCAAAGATTCTACGAATCGCCAGCTGAGAGCTACTGGCTTTTAATAACACAAATAAACAATGAGGAATACAGAGGAGACAGGACAGCCAGATATTTAATGCATTGATTACAGAATAAAAAAAAAAATACAGTTAAAAAAAAAATAATAATAATAAAAAAAATATTGATTCTAATAGCAAGCTGACGTGAACTGCTTATTTTTTTTTTTTAGTTTAATAATAATTATTATTAGACCGTTGTATATATAATAATATATATATATATATTATATATATATATATATATATATATATATATATATATATATATATATATATATATATATATATACTATATATATATATATTATATCCTATATATATATAATATATATCTATATATATATATATACGTACTGTTCAAGTGATGATTGATCAGGCCGAAGCAGAATATGAACAGGTGCAGTTCTTACGTTGTGTTGAGCGAAATAGCCATTGGCAATAATAATTTTGCTGTGATACAATAGGCAGCCAGCCGCACGGAACATGCAGACTTCTGTTTGTTTTTGGACTGCTTTCTGTGAGCAGCACGGAGGCGGTGGGTTGGGGGTAATCATTCGTTTGGCTCAATACTTTAACATCACGTACTGCTGCCATGCTCTGACTACTGGGCAAAAGACGGATCCAAAATCCTGCAGAACAGGTGTGTTCATAACAGCAACACCAATATACATTAGTACGGGAGCGCAGTGACACACGGCTAACTGTTCATTCATCTCGCGTTCATTTCGCTGAAGTACTTTTGTCACAAACAGAGGAATTGAAATAAAAACAGAAAAAACTGTATATTGGTCCGCAATTTAACTACAAAAACTACAAGAAGTGCATTCGGACAGAGAGAGAGAGAGAGAGAGAGAGAGAGAGAGAGAGAGAGAGAGAGAGAGAGAGAGAGAGAGAGAGAGAGAGAGAGAGGGAAAAGATACGCCCGGGTCTTGGTTTGCAGTACAAAACAGTAAGTACGACGATGATGGAATATTTGGAGAAATTGTTTGTGGGTGGCGACGGGGGGTAATGTAACGTAGTTGCATGCATGGATGAAGTCTATGTGTAGTTATAGAAACGAGGTCTCGGAGGTATAGTATATACAAAAACATTAATATTGAGTATGCCAGTCAGGATCTCCTGTTGCCTCTACAGTACCCGCTTTTTAACATTATATCATTTTTGTATGAGCTAGAATCAAGCTCAATCTATCTCGGCAGGGTATAAGGATTCAATTAAATATGTTTACAATGAAATGGATTTCATTATTATGCATTGCATTGCAAATAATTTTAAAAACGTTTACCCCCACCCCCAACTCACACTTTGTTTTGTTTCTCCTGCAGATTGATGTATTGCGCAAAATAACTTAATTTTATGTTCTGGGAACAATCGACTGCTGCAACAGGGAATACTACGGCATGATAGACATTTCAGGATCAAATGACTTTGTGAACATGCTGGCAATAAAGAATAAGTGATATTCTATGGAGATGGGAGCCATGCTAATTTGCCATCTAACATTATTCAAGCATTTTCGGAATGCTGATGTCTTGCACGGCTGCCGCAAACATTAAGAACTTGGAAAAAGATACATGATATCATATAATTAAATGAAAGAAACAGGAAGAAGATGTATTGATGACTTTTTTTTTTGGAGAGCAAAATACATCACTTGAACTTGGCAATGGCGTGAATAATAATAATAATAATAATAATAATAATAATAATAATAATAATAATAATAATAATAATAATAATAATAAAAACATGATCTGGGGATTTAGCTGCGGATTGAAACTGAAAGAATGGACTCTAGCAACAAGGTTACATTGAGTTTACGCTTCGTCACCAACAGGTGCACCAGGGGTCTGACCATTTGAAGTTATTAAGAAAACAAAAACAAACAAACAAAAAAAAAAAACTATACTGCTACCTTCAGAAGTCTACACGGTTTGTCATTTACGTGTTTTCAGGGCCTCCCAAGTCTCCCTTACTTTGAATCCTAAAATACAAATTGAATCATTTAATAAGCTAAAATGGAGGCTGCTATGGTGAGTGTGGAAAGTGGAGGGTGCAACAGCCACCCGCCTTACGGTTACGCGCAGGCTCGGGCAAGGGAGAGGGAACGGGAGCGCGAACGGGAGCGCCAAGCACACTCCAGAGCTGAAGCTGCGGCGGCAGGAGTAGGAGGGGGCGGCCGCCACCATCACCACCACCACCACAACCCGCAGCAACAGCAGCAGAATCAGTCTCGCACCGCCTCCTTGTGCCAAGCTACCGACAGCTGTAGCGATGGGACCGCCTCGTGCCCCTCCTCCGCCTCCGCCTCTCAACAGCAGCAACACCACCACGAGCCACAACAACAGCAGCAGCAACTAGTCCAAGGGAAGAAAAAGCATCGGGGCTCAGAGCAGGACAGGAGAAAGAAGCGTCGTCAGGGCTGCGGAGGGGGCCACTCTCGCCACTCGGAGTTGGCTCCAACTGGGTCGGAGGAAGAAATTATGAAAGAGGAGGAAGAAGAAGAAGAAGAAGAAGAAGAAGAAGAAGAAGAAGAAGAAGAAGAAGAAGAAGTTGACGCAGGGGAACTGACTGCAGGTGACAGGAAAACAAGTTTTCTCTCTACCATGGATGATGAACAGGAGAGGGTTTCTCTCACTGACAGACTATCCCGGCAAGGCTATGACTCTGTCTACAGGCAGTACGAGTGCTGCGAGAGAGTTGTCATCAACGTCTCCGGACTGAAGTTCGAGACGCAGCTGAAAACTTTGACTAGGTTTCCTGACACGCTGTTAGGGGACGCGGAAAAACGAATCAGTCACTTCGACCCCCTGAGGAACGAGTACTTTTTTGACAGGAATAGACCCAGCTTTGATGCCATCCTGTACTTTTACCAGTCAGGCGGCAGGTTAAAGAGACCCCCCAGCGTGCCTTTTGACATCTTCTCTGAGGAGATCAAGTTTTACGAACTTGGAGAAGATGCAATGCTGAAGTTCAGGGAGGACGAGGGTTTCGTGAAGGAGGAGGAGAAGCCTTTGCCAGAGGACGAGTTCAAACGCCAGGTCTGGCTTCTGTTTGAACACCCAGAAAGCTCAGTGCCCGCTAGAGGAATTGCGATCGTCTCAGTGGTGGTAATCCTGATCTCCATAATCATATTTTGTATGGAAACATTACCTGTGTTCAGAGAAGACAACGATTACTTAAACAGCGGCGTCAACGGCACAGCCCAAGACAATGGATCTACACCTTTTAACGACCCTTTTTTCATTGTGGAGACTGTGTGCATTATTTGGTTCTCTTTTGAACTGATTGTTCGTTTCTATGCATGTCCCAGCAAAGCTGACTTCTTTAAAACCATTATGAACACTATTGACATTGTATCCATTTTGCCTTATTTTATCACGATTGCCTCTGATCTCGCTCAGCAGCATCAAGGCAACGGGCAACAAGCCATGTCTTTTGCCATTTTGAGGATAATTCGCCTTGTCAGAGTGTTTCGCATATTCAAACTTTCCAGGCACTCGAAAGGCCTGCAAATCCTCGGACATACCCTCAGGGCCAGTCTGAGGGAGCTGGGTCTGCTGATGTTTTTCCTTTTCATCGGCGTCATCCTGTTTTCCAGCGCGGTGTATTTTGCAGAAGCAGACGAGCCCCGCTCCCAGTTCGGGAGTATCCCCGATGCCTTTTGGTGGGCTGTGGTAACCATGACCACGGTCGGCTATGGCGACATGAAGCCTATAACTGTCGGTGGCAAGATAGTGGGCTCACTCTGTGCCATAGCAGGTGTTTTAACCATTGCTCTCCCGGTGCCGGTAATTGTTTCCAACTTTAACTATTTTTACCATAGAGAAACTGACAATGAAGACCAGTCACCGGTTCAGCAGTCTGCACCCACCTGCCCCTGCTTCCCCACAAACTTCCTAAGGAAGTGTAGAGGTTCCTCCTCATCCTCTTCTTTGGGGGACAAATCTGAGTACGTGGAGATGGAGGAGGGAGTGACGGAAGCGCTCTGCGCAAAGGAAAATCAGAGCCAGAGTAAAGGCAATGGCACAGAAATAGTCAAGAAACACTGTGTGAATCCTAGCTCGGTACAAACCGACGTGTGATGCGGGTGCAGTTCTTTCGTACTGCGTTTGGAATGATTACCGCTCAAGCATTGAAGAGACATACATGCACAAACCAGCAAGGGGAAATGAACTGCATACACAATGCTGTGCTTTATCAATATTATAAGAACTAATGCGAGTGCAGACATATGAGAGGTCAATGATGGACTGCAAAGAGACGTTCACATGAGAGGGCGGGAGGCATATTTTGTTTTTCATTCTCAAAGCTTCATCCTGAACTCTTCGTTATTTACGGTTTTGCACATTAACTTAACACTATCATTGACATCCATCAGCTCTGCGTTTGGCATTTTTAACAGAATTTCAAATTCATACAACTGTGAGTGTAGGTATGGACAGCACTAATAACAGAAAACACTGTCAGAAAATAGCGGTGCTCGGCAAGCGATTGTCAATACTTGTTTAAAGGATTAGCGCAAGGCACTCTTGCGAACAATAACAAAGTAATTTGTGTAACATCAAAGAAAACGCTGCTCAATCCTAAAAAAAATATAATAATTATAAGGCACTTTAAGAAAAGAAAACAAACAAACAAACAAACGTTCCTTAACAGTAAAGTACCTCCTGTCTTGTTAGCAAACAGATAAAGTTAAAGCACTCAAAGGATACAGGTGGAGCTCCAGTTTTGCTGTTGTTTGATAAAACTCTGCCTTGTTTGCACTATTAAGGCAAATCTGTACTGTAATGCTGTGAAATGTTAATTATAATTGCAAGACAATCACGCAAGCCATCCTATTTCCGGGACGTTTGACTGTAATCTATTTATACACCATCCAATAAATACGCACAGCGACACACTGCAGTCATTTGGAACGTTGTAGGCTACTTCTTTCTTTCTTTTTTTTGGTCGCCATCTATATGTTGAATGGCATTTGATAACCTGGGAAGACTAGTCGCTGTTGTCAGCTGCTTTGTTTTTTGTAAGGATGTCCGATAAATACCGATTTAGCGCTTCCAGCTGTTGCCCAATAGTTGGCAGTTCATTACGGTCACATACCCTTTCTGAAATGCAAGTCTCCCCCCTGGAACAGTGCCCCCTTAAGGGAATATTACTGTCCACGTCATTCTGTTGTGTACAGAACTAAGTTGTTCGTTTTTTCTGTTGCAATTATCCCAAAACACATACTGGGGGTGTATAAACATCAACCAAGCTAGTAAAGCCTTCTAACCATGTGCATTGGCGGATTGAATGTGAGGGAATAGAATCGAATTATGTTTCAGAGACCACAGCAACTCTATCATACAGTATTTACCCCCCCCCCCCCCCAAAAGAAAGCAAACAAAACAAAACAAAAAAATCAAAAAAAAACAAAAAAAAACCAAACAAACAAAAAAACCCTAACATCAATAACATTATTTCAGGCAGTCGTGCGAGCCCGTGTTGCTGCTGCAATTTAACACAGTACCACAAACCCTACACACAAACTGCATGTCTTGTTCAAGACTGATCTGAAAGCATTCCCCAAGGACGTCTATCTTATAATTCCTTCTGAAGATCATGTGACAGAACCGCACTCTCCAGGGATGAGGGAATTGTGCTTCCAGTTCAAAATCATCTCCTCTAATTTATTCCAGAGAAATGCAAAATCCATTTAAACCATCACAAGTGGAAATCATTTACATTATGGCTATATACGAACTTGGACACTTTACCATCAGAAGAAAGAACAAACAACCCCAAAAAGTATGTGTGTGTGTGTGGTATCTATATATATAATCTGACGGGATATATATTATATATAGATATATATATTATATATATATATATAATAGATATATATGATATATATATTTCAGAGAAAGGTCTTCCCTTAGATGCACAAGACTTACTTCTAAGATTTTTTCCATCTAAAGTTGTTGTTATTATTATTATTATTATTATTATTATTATTATTATTATTATTATTATTATTAGTAGTTTAAACATGCTTTTCTAGCTCATATTCTATTTTCCACGCTCACTGTTATACCTCTAGGAGAGCGCTTTTGCCATGCATTACGCGTGTTTCGCAACAAGTGCAATTGCATTTTACTCCAGGGAAATGGAAGTGTTTCACGGAAACTGCCCAATGTAATCAACATGTTCCAGAATGGAAATATCTAAGTGATCGGCTGTGGATCTTGGCTGAGAAATGCTTGTGGCAGAGAAAGCAGGCTGATTATTTTTAAACAGTCAAATACCTTGCCCTGAGTGTGCGTAAAGGCGGATACGCGAAAGATTGAACTCGCCAGTAAATCAACTGGGCCTGAAGGCAAGATACATTGCTACAGTTAACTGTCTCAAATACACCCACACTATAATTAGTTTGCACATTCGGTGGCTTCAATAGTACAACGCTCATTAAAGTGCATTCTTGTGTTTAACGAATGGGTATTATGGGCTTTGCAGCGCTCTTCAGAAAGATTGTAGTATTATTCATGTAAGGTAAATCAATAATAATACTAATACAGTTAGCTTTTATTGTATCTATGATAAGGATAACAAAGAGAAAACAATTACAAAACAAATATATGTAATTAGAATGTAATTTAGCAATTATACAGTTTTAATTCTGGTAATTCAGATAACTAGGCCATTGTTGCTCACATATTTCAAATAATTTTTTAAAAATGTATTTTAGGTTTCTTTTTTTTCTGGTTGGGGAGGGGGGAGGTTATGTGTTTTGTGTAGGGATATTGCCTAGTATTTTAGTCAATTACATATATTGGGAAATACATACATATATACATACAAACATACATACATAAGAGAATAGTGTTTGTAAATATACTTACAACATTAAGATTATGATTTTAAGTTTGTAATTCATCATGTTAGCTGAGTAATTGTGTCTTCAGCAGCCAGTCATGATTCTGAGATACAATTGTGTACTTCGTCTGCATGACTGCAAGTCTAGACAGTGCCTTTAGTTCTGGTTTTAGAAGGGGGAGTGTTGGCAACATTACAAAGGAGGCTCAAAAGGTAAGAGGGTAATGTGCATCATTAGAGATATTGTATACATATTTTGGGTCATTATCTTTAATGTGAAATTCTCTGGATTCGCGTGTGGAAACAGACCGAGAGACCTGCCAAGGAC
This sequence comes from Polyodon spathula, assembly GCF_017654505.1. NCBI lineage: Eukaryota > Metazoa > Chordata > Actinopteri > Acipenseriformes > Polyodontidae > Polyodon > Polyodon spathula. The sequence goes on along the minus strand of NC_054552.1, from coordinate 1,742,561 downwards.
AAGCACAAACAGAAAGGGCCATGATTAGGGTATAGTTTACTGTTCTACTTAATGGAACCAGCATAAAAAAGGAGACTCCTGCAGCCATTCTTTCTGGAATGATCTCCACGAATGTATCTGCGTGTGTTTTAATGATCTACACAGTGGCAGCCCCGTCCTTAAATATGTCACCCGATTGCAGCAGATCACTTTCCACTGCATTTCTAGTGATTAAGGGAGGCTGCTAATTCACCCTTAAGCATGCATTTGCAACAAAGTACTTGCAATGTGCCTCTGTTTAAATCAGAGAGACAGAACCCCTTATCATTTAGACAGTGAAGCTGTAACATGACAGAGTTGTTTATTCTGGGTTACCATGTCCCACTGTGTGAGCGTGTAAAGAGATACTTGGCTGGTTTCACATACCCTGATTAGCACTCTAATTGGAAAACCTTACCTACAGTAATATTATCCAAGATTAGTGCCAATCAGGGTTAGTGAAACCATAGGGCAATATGTTATCTAATTGCCGTATGTCTAAAGAATCACAAAGAAGAATGATGCTATGTGTCCGTTTCCCCCTTGCTGATAACCAGCAGCTTCTGATTTTGCTTCCAGAAGACTACACAGAACCTCTAGACTGAGACATAGCTAGAACAGAGCTGCTGCGCTGAGTCCTCCTAGTACAGTGCTCTCTTTCTGCATCCTCTCACTGGTAGCAATACCATTAGAATCCTGCTCATGACTATTGCTCAGAACTAGGCTGTAAGGGGTTATTCAACCTTCTTGATAGTAGCTTATCATTTACCTGTACAGTGTGTCGTTTTCCTGTCTGTATTTTCTTTTTTTACTTTGAAAGCCCATTTAGTTTATCTTGTGCCTCTTTAAGTCCTATGTGCAGTAAAGGAAGATCACCTTTGAGGGGAACCCTAATGTTACACAAGTGCACAAGTTAAAGAGATTTCAGGAAAAGTGAAAATAACGTATTGAAAACGAAACAATGTACAGAGGAATTGTAAGGGACAGGATATTCATTAGACTAATGACAACCCCCTAACCCCCTCCCCCCGCTGCAATGGTTATTACACCTTTAAGTTCCTCCTTTAAGATGCATTTAGCAGCTTGTGTCACTGGGTGTCAATGTGTGCTGTGCCAAAATACCATTGGAAGTAAATGTAAATGAAATGATGTAAATATAATGCAATATTTGCACTGAAGTATCAAGATGCATTTTGTTTAAAAGCACTTGAACTCAGTGTAGTGCCCTACCGTTACAGATTCCCCAGTCGGTGAGATGAGATGAGGTTAAAAGCTATGGGTCAGGTTTATTTGCAGAGTGCAGGGCGCTCAGTATGTGGTCTCCAGTTTTCATCAGCATCTAACAAAAATGAAGCTTCGCAGACAGAGTCATAAGTTTATTTAAATGGAAAATAAATCTGCTTGCAGAGTTGGTAACCAGCGTTACAGGAGAATTTAAAATGTCTGAATCGTTTATTCAAGGGTACTATTTCCATTACTGAACAATTGCTTGTTACATTGAAATACAGAAAAATGAATTTTTTAGTCAGAGACAAAAACAACTATATTTAGCTCAGTTAAAACTTGTCTGGCAAATGTAGTGAAAACATGTGCTTTTTATTATACTGAGCAGGTCACATGATAACTGTGCTTTATTCACAAGATTCTTGGCTGAGCCTGACCAAGTCATTACAGCATCGGCTTAACCTTTCAGAAGAAAACAATTTGACACCTGCTGTATATTCCTGCTCATTCACGCAAGGTGTTAACTGTATGAAAGGGACAGAGCAGTAGTGAGTGTCGTGGCTTCCCTGTGTAATCTCGGAATTGCCTTTGCACTGCACTGGAGTGTCCGGGGTGATCTGGGATAGATTACTACACAACTGAGGCTGTTGTGTCCGTCAGGTACCCACTATGTAAGATTGCTTCGTGGACATTTTTATTTGCTAGCATATCTTGAGATTTATTCCGAAGCAAGCCTGACCATGTTCGTGTTTGCCTGATCCTGTGTCAAGCATCGTTTATATATGTTGATGTACCAAAAAGAGACCCTGAAACACCCAAACGTCCTGCATTGTAAGCTAATGTAATGGGGGGCAGTGTTGAACTTTACTCCAGAGATTTCTCTTTGGTTGCACAGTGCTGTAGTATAGTACAATGTTATGCCATGTTTTATGGATATGACCTGCACTGCATTTTAACCTGCTGTATTATCTTTAGAATACTGTAATAAATAAATAGTGCACCTCAACTTTTAACACCGTGTGCATTCAGGGAACAATCCAATCACTGCCTCAGGGGTTACAGAAGCACGTCTGAATAGCATTTCTTTCATTTTGATGTCCTCAAGCGACATGTAACCACACATTCACCTCAGTGGTTATTGACTCAGGATACGGTAGGAGGTCCTATCATGGGCAGGCAGCCTAAATAATGTCTCTGCTGGTTTGAAGACAGTGTACTCTGTGTTAGTGGGCAGAGGGAGCAGCCACAGAGCACAGCCATTTACTCACTGCTCACAAACAGAGACTCTTTCTTGTTTGTTATTTTAACTTTTTTCAAATTTTTGATTCAGGAACTTTATGTGTGTTTTTCTGAAAATACCAACAGTAATAATTATCGCTAACCATAGCCCAGTTTACTGTTGCGTTCTTCTGTATTTGGGAGGGCAGGGTGAAATGTATGTTAAAAGGTCCCAGTTTGTTGACATTGGTAGGGGGGTGTGTGTGCACATCACCCTGCTATAGAAGTGAGGACATTGTTTCATGTAAGCCTCACCAAAGTGAGAATGTTAGTGAGGTAGAATAACAGATTTATTTCTTTCCTGAAAATATTCTTTAATTGATAAACTACACCACCTTCCCTTCAACCTTGATCTAATGCACATTATTTATTTGGTTGGAGTTAAAATTAGATGCTAGAATATAATAAGAGACAATGTCTTCACTAAAAGAGTATAGACTGTGTGTGTGTATGTGTGTGTGTGTGTGTGTGTGTGTGTGTTTGTGTGTCTGCGTGTGTCTGTGTCTGCATGCATGTGTGTATCTTCGTGGGTGTGTGTGCCTGCGTGCATTTGTGTGTGTGTGTGTGTGTGTGTCTGTGTCTGCATGGGTGTGTGTGTCTGCATGCATTGTGTGTGTGTGTGTGTGTGTGTGTGTGTGTGTGTCTGCGTGGGTGTCTGTGTCTACATGCATGTGTGTGTGTCTGCGTGGGTGTGTGTCTGCGTGCATGTGTGTGAGTGTGTGTGTGTGTGTCTGCGTGGGTGTGTTTGCCTGCGTGCGTGTGTTTGTGTTTGTGTGTGTGTGTGTGTGTGTGTTTGCGAGGGTGTCTGTGTCTACATGCATGTGTGTGTGTGTCTGCATGGGTGTGTGTCTGCGTGCATGTGTGTGTGTGTGTGTCCCACTGGGTGTGTGTGTCTGCATGCAGGTGTTCCATTGTTTCTTCAAGGGATTCTATCTAAACCTTTTTTTATTACAACTTTTATGCATACTTTACTGTACTTTTCTATGCTTTTAGCATAGAAAGTCAAGTTTTATTAGTGAATGTATTAACCTGCACATTACAAAGACAGGTAGTGATTTAAAAAAAAAACGAAATAAAAAATGAACCTCATAAATATTTCTTTCACATTCCCCAGGCGCCAGGACATTTGAAGCAGTAGCTGAAATGCCATGCAGCCTCTCTTCCCTACATTACATTAGCTGTCTTCCCTTAGCAGGGGGCTGTAACTGGAGCTGAAAACAAAGCCTTTTATTTCTTGTGCTATTTAATATTTTACATCCCTGGCATCTTCATTTGTGTCCCACAGTAGAAAAGACAAAAAAGGAAAGAAATTGATCATTTTTCACCCTTACACAAAATTCGTGACTGACATTTAGTCGATACAGAGCCAGGAAAAGAAAACCCTGTTCATTTTTCGTTGTTCTGCACAGCGTATTCGTTTTAGAATTAGGAATTTTTTCAAGGTGTTACTTTGTGGTCCTCTGTTGTGAAATGTCAATTTCCTCTCCAAACTTTTTGTTGGTTTAAACACCTTTTGAAGGCACTTCTATAACTTCCCTTACAAAAGATTACCACAGTAAAAACATAGCAACGTGTAATAAAGCACAGGCATTGTGAAGACTATCATGATACGGGAAAACATATTAAAAACACATGGCAAACCAAGGTAAACTATGGGAAATGTGTAGTAAAACCACAGGAAAAGCATGGTAAAAACTGCAAAAATACTGTAGTAAAAGTTTATAAGGGTTTGAGCATTTATATTGGAACATTACCAGTTTTTCATGCTTGGTTTTTACTTGCCAAAATAAACATATAGTCAAGCTTTTGTTCTTCATTGACATTTGGAAGAACAATGCCTCATTTGAAGTAGAGGAGAGTAAGATTAATGTATTCCGAGGAGCTAGCTGAGCATGCCAGGGATATGGGAAGCTGTGGATCTGCTCACGATTTTCGAGGTTAAAACACAAGCTTGTCTTCTATTTTTATTATGGTTTGAATAATGTATTGAGGTTAACCTTTGAGTCTGAGGGACCTTTTACACAGTCCTATGCCACCTGTTGGCTAACAATATTGTAGTGATGATATTATTTTTTAAAAGCAAAGTGAAAACGATACACTTTTAAGCACATCTCTAGTTTTTAGTGTCTATAAACATAATATGTTTCTTCTTTTAGGATATACAGAAGCAGACAAGGAATAACTGAGTCGTCCTGGTATATTGGCCACGCATGTCATGCTTTTAATTGTTTTAAATGAAACCCCTAGCATGCTGGGCTCAAGGACACAGTGACAGTAACACAACTTGTTTGACACAGTTTCTATGCTTAGGTTGAGTCTGCCAAAGCACACTGGAGCCTCTCTGGTCAGTCAGGAGTTCTGCACGGGAGAGCTCACCTCTGTAGCCTTTTCCAAGAATCGGAACGTTCACGCTTCTTGCTGATTTTGACACTTTTTGGTTACTGTTTAAATTCTGGTTTCGATGACCTGTGTGGCTCCAGACTGTGCTGCTAGAGAGCTATCTACAATCTATTCCAAACTGTGCAGAACGTTATCTATAGTCCATTCCAGACTGTGCTGCTAGAGAGCTATCTACAATCTATTCCAAACTGTGCAGAACGTTATCTACAGTCCATTCCAGACTGTGCTGCTAGAGATATTATATATATATATATATATATATATATATATATATATATATATATATATATATATATATATATATATATATATTAGAGATATTATATATGGGATATTATATATATAGGGTTATATATATATATAATCTATTGACATATATACATGATCGACATATAAACATTTCTACCATATTAACATACACTTCCTTCTTCCAGCAGTATTAATTCAACCCATATGAAAAATACAATAGGACTGCCAAAAACCTGGTGAGTTTTTCTAACTGTACAACTTCTGAAGTCTACTTGCTGGACCTTTGGCAGCACTTTATTATAATACATCATCTGAGGTAGGTCTATGCTAGAATGAAGACATTAGTACATTTTTAACCTCATTTTCTTGCTCATTTCTTGCTTTTTTTTTGCTGGAAAGGTCTGTGTATCTATGTTGCCCCATACATTTACATGCATTGAGAATTCTAGCATTAAAATAACTTTTTTTCATATTTTTTACACATGATTTTTTTTATTGTTTTGTGTTTTTATTAAAACTTTTTTCTTGAATTTCTCCGTGTCCCTAAGCAGGGTAGGGTGGGGGGTTCCAGCATAGCCTGTTTTTTAATGTTGTCAGAACTTGGATACCATAACTTTTCTTTTGCTGGTAGCTTTCCATGAAAGTGATGGAAAATTTGGAGTTTTTGCTGACTTGGATATGCCACAAAATCAAGATCCTTATCTTTTTTTTTTTTTGTCTGCACAAATTTGAATCAGTGAAGAAGAGAAACACATGGGTGTTTTTAAAAGAAGGAAGTCAGCACTGGCAAAATGACAAGTTTTATGCAGTAGTTTTGTAAAAAAAAGAAAAGACAACTGCAATGAGACCTCTATACAGCTCTAAGAGGCCTGTCACAGAACATGAAGGACTGTTTTAAATAATGTTTTGTTAAGGGCTGGACTTCTAGGACCACATGTAACAAATAATGCATTTATCTCATTTCTACAAGTATTTCCACAGTGTCTTTCTTCATCTAGTCAGAATGCTTTACTTTACATGTTTATGTGTCAATGTTAGACCAATGATATCTGAGCTGCCTATAGAAAATAGTTCCAGCACGTTCCGGCTCCACTACAATACTGGTGCTGTGCCATTCTGTGTGTTGTACTGCGTGTTCAATAAGGATATTGAAAATAATTTGTTAGGTGTGAGTTTAGCAAAATGGAACACATGCAAACAAGTTCTGTGGAGCAACCGAAATCCTCCCGCCTTATAATATCTCTGCTGGTTAGGTCCTGCTCATTTGAATTTAGATAGAGTTTCAGAGACTGGGGTAATATTGAGGAGCGCTTTGCATCTCTCAAACGAGATCACGTTCCGTTGTCATCTTCAATAGCAGTTTCTGCTCTGCCTTGCTTTTTCATTCTGAGAATAATGTGGTTTAGGGTTAAACCAATTAGCTGGATTACCGCTGATTTATTCAACAACGCACAAAACCTTTTTTTTTATTTTCTCTCTGCATTGTCATGCAGACGCGCTCTCTCTTGGCACAGTTCCCTCTCCTTGTCATGCCTGTGGAATAAATGAAAAACAGGTTATTGTGCTTGTTTTCAATCAATAAATTATTTTCCAAAATGAGTGCCCAATCTGTTTTGGAATTTGTTATTGCTCATTTGTTAAATAATTGTCTATCCGTCATTCTGCTTGACCTTAAAGCAGAAGCTGTTACTTACTATATAGAAGATATAGCTATTCTAGAATATTTGGCCTTCAAGATGTTGACTTTAGCCGGAGTAACTTTGAAAACTCTCTGTGCTTATAGTGACAATATTTGTTTTACCCTTGAATTGATTTAGTATTGCATGCGTTTTCTGTTTTTTGTAATTGAATGTGACTATTTTGAACGGATGCCACTAGTTAGGCTGCTGCTGGATCCATAATTCGTACCTCACAGAACCAGCTATAAATGGGGTTCATTTTACCTCCATCCTATTTTAACCTGTGCTGCCCTGACAGTATGACCCACCTGGCACACCTCCAGAGTAGCTTCTTGCTCCTTTTATTCCCTTAACATTGATTCCTGTCCTGCTCCATAGCAGCCCCCTGCTGGTAAGGTGCTGTGTGCCTGCATGGCTGGTTCCTGCTCTCGAGTTACAGTGGCTGAGCCAATCCCTACTTCCTTCCAATGAGGGAGCAGTCAGCACGGAGCTGAGATAAAGAAGAAGCCCCGTTGCTGTGTACAATCAAGATCTGGAGGACTTGAAGCAGCCTTAGAGAGCGGATGGATAATCACTGATGTACAGCCCATGTACTATAGACTCCCTCTAATCCAAACCCTGGGTTAGTCTGAATCGAATGTGAAATGCTTGCGTGACAGGCGGTAGACTGGGTGCAAAGCGGTAAGAGCTGAGCTCGTCTGTTCCTGTTTATAGAGATTTTACCTCTTCTCATCTAACTGATGGGAAAGGACAGAATCTGTATTGGCATTGTAATACACAACACTGCCAGTTAGATATGCTAACTGCAACCGTAGGGTTAATCCTGGGGTTTGATGACATATTGGGAAAGTATCGTACATAAGACAAAGACTAGACAAGGCATTTTTAGCATGGGACAGGGTTAGAACCATTATTCAAAACAAGCCACAGTTTTGAGGGTAATCCTTACTGGTTCAGATTAATGAGAACCCTTCTGTACCTCGGAATGCTGTACAATGCAGTTTTAACATGTTATTAAGCAACAAAATAACACAAGGCAATAATAATATAATAAATTAACTCCAAAGTCAACAGATGACTAAATCGAAATGAAGTAGTGTTTTTCGTCTCATTGTAACTGCAGCACAATGTAGTTCAGTTATGCAAATTCTTCCTAGCACCACAGGTCATTTGTAGCCACCCCGACACACAATATGCAAAGAGATGAATAATCTTTAAATGAATTTATTTTTGAACAAAGGACTGTTTTTAATCTCAGTTATCTACAGACAAAAAACACTGATCTCGTGAACAGCAGACGCTGGAAGCTATATAAATTCAATATGAATGATTTAGTCATTTTCACAGTGTGATGAGCAGGTGTGTTCCATAGTGCAGTGCATGCAGCAGTTATTTGCAGTGATCTCCCTGAGGTGACTATTATCACATGATTTCTAAATGTAAACCTGTCTTGGCAGAACGCCAGTGAATCAACAGCGACCTGTAAACAATGAAGACTTGCTTACAGAATGCCGATTGCTCCGTGTTAAAATCACTTGCAAAGAAACAAATTACTCACAAAAATACATTGTGCAACATATCCAAAATGAACAACTCTTTCCTTCCATCCTTCTGGTTTTTAATGACCTAATCCTAGTAATCAGTACTGTCATCTAAAATCAGCCAAAAATGGTTGCAGGTTACCTGTGCATTTTACCGTACCTTTTGCATGCTTCTTCTGTGCATTTACTGTAGTTAAACATGTTTTACCATGTTTTCATCATGCTGGACTATACCTTCTTCCAAGTCATAGCAAAGACCCTGGAATTCTCAGTGCATGCTGGTATCCGTTGGTAATAAATCAGGTTGGAGCTTTTGGAACTATGTTCTCCGAATTGTAAGTACAGACTCTGCAGGTGCATCTGGTCAGTAATCTTTTCCACTCTTAAAGAATTCAGATCATTCCAGTGAAAAATGAACTGTATGTTCTCAACTTGGAATCAGCAACACTAATGGCATAAGTAGTGTAGTTTGTTAGGCAGCTAATCAACTAGCCCGGCAATGTCTCTTTCCAGTATTATGTTGCTATGCATTTTGATTTACTGTATATAGTATATACTGCAATAGCAACAAGGCTAGTTGCTACGATCCTTAAAAAATTACATTTTATATATATATATATATATATATATATATATATATATATATATATATATATATATATATATATATATATATACATTCTGTGGGTCAACCCTTTGTTTACAATATCTAGGTGATGTACTTGTTTACAGATCTCCAGCACTGAGGATCACTCGATAGTAAAATTGCTTTTCTCAAATCACACAGGGATCATTCGGTAGCTTTGAGCTGTGGCACAGTGTATAGCCAGGGGCACCAACACTAGACTGCAACAATGTACGTACCCAGCCTCAAAGAGGTACATACGTTTAGAATAAGGAAGCACTGCACACTATTATAGAGAACTGCTCAGATATATGGGATCTGTTGTTGCTGATAAAGTCATTCCACACTGTTATACAATCTCAAGTAGAAAAGGCAGTTGCTCTTTGAAGTGCCATATTACTTAATGATCTCTGGATACTATTGGGTATTATTACAGCACTGAAGAATCCTCCCAGATTGCATCAACCACCTAACCATGGGCATTGCAGGATCTAAATATCTAGATATACTTTGTGTTTATATATACATGTATATACTTATGCAGAGTATAATATACCTCTTATAATATAAGATCTGGCATTTAACACTACAGCGATCAGCTAACAGGACTGTATGGCAAGATTGCCTGTTATATGAAAGATTTCAGCCTTGCATTCATTTACAGGCAGTGATTGCTTGAATGCACCTAATCCAAAGAAGTGGGCGTTGAAATCAGTATTAAAAGTGTTTAAAAGTATGCCAAGACGTGGGCATAGACAATGCCTATCTTCGCAAAACCTTAACAAGCCTGAAGCTTAAAGCAGAGTTCAGCCTTATCTGAGCTTTTTTTTTGTGTGTGCGTGCATGTATTGTATAAGGCAAATCAACTGTTCTAAACTGTCGTCTCTGTGAAGTGTTTCCAATCCATACTGTACGAACCCAGTGCATGGGCATGTCAGATTGCAGCATGCATTAAGGGTGTCTAGTTTGAATGTACACATGTTTCAGTTTACTTCACCACTGAACATTTCAGCCAATCACTAAACTAATGACAGAAAGTCTGGCTCGACAGTTTGTAAACTAAACTGAGACAAGCACAATTTAAACTAGTAATTGTGAACATCTGATTATTACCTTATATGTGAGCTACAGGTAATATTTCTGTTGGTTGTGTTATACTATACAAATGAATGCTAGCCTCTTATTAGTACAATGCACAGTACTTTATATTTTAGTTTGCCATGGTTTTTAACATGTTCTACTGTACCTGTCTGTGGTTTATCAAGGTTGTCTATGTATACCATGCTTTCACAACAATTCAGTGCACTTTGCAATGATTTTACCATAGGAAAACCTCTATAAGAGGCAGGCAGTTACCGGTACACAAGTACAAACTTAGATCTGGCGAACTGAGTTGTCTTTTATCCTCCAATGTGTCCCCTGACAGCCTGTTGTTATTATGCAACTGTACGCTGCTTTTCCTGCTGTGAAGTGGGGGTGGGGAGGCTCTTCTACCCTGAGAGAGGTTCTTGGTAAAGGTTCCATTCATTTAAATACAGCAAGAGTGAAACAGCACAGGCGAGAGGCAGATGCTTCCCCAGTGTTTATAAGAAAATGTATCTAAAAATAAACAGCAGCCTGAAGGAGCCACTGACTTGCGATTGTGCATTGGGATTTGACTATCTGTGTCTCGTGAATCAGATGCTTTTAATTCAATGTGACTTCATGTCATTAAAGTGCACCATGATAATGGATTCCGTGCCAATGGAGTGGTAAACCCTTTGTCAGTTGAGATCAAGATTATACAGTGTTGTCTGGGCCAGTGTTTTATCACAAATGCCACATCTGATTTACAGTTGCTAATGCTACAAAATAAAAGCAGTTTATATAAATGTGTAGGTGATGGGTCTTATCAGCGGGGTGTCTGAAAGAAATTCTTGCTCTGCAAAAAACAAAAATAACCCTTCTTTATTTATGTTCTTGGGATATAATTAAACCAATTTGGAAGCGATCTGATACAAAAGCATGCATCTGTGTGATGGGGCATAAGGAGTGAGCTATAAATAGTAGTCTGATGTCATTTTCAGCCTGACCTATAAAGGGGACACCTTTATGTTTAGAGGTTTGTTTGAAGATTGAATGGCTTGTCATACTAATTTGTTCAGACCCAGGTTGTGCACCAAAGCAAATTGGAATCACACACAAACAAACATCTGCAGGGCCTGCTTAGCGAGCACTGGGAAAGAAGAATGATGTATTTTATTAAAGGGCACTACAGCAGTTACAACTCAGATCTGCCTACCAAACTTGCTTCTACTGAGCTGGTGGCTGTCTTTCCTCAGTTCCTCGATCAGCGTTGCTTGGTTAGAAGAGGGCAAGCAGGTCATCACACTGTTAATCTGAGCAACCTAGTTGATCAGCTGCTTTGTGGACTAGGTGGATTGTACCAAGGGCATTGCTGCTGTGCTAACACTGCATCTAATGAAGGATGAGTCCCCAGGTATGGGAGTTGATGATGCTTGTGTAGGGAGGGGAAAGGGGAGTGGGGAGTGTTCTGCTTTTAACTCTCAGACGTCAGCATTGTTTTTCTATGGCACAGATTGCTATGTTTAGGTCAGCCCCTCGGATGATGATGAATATTGATGGAGATGTGGTTAGTGGAGAAAAATGGGATTTCGATACCGTCTTCAAGAATCCCTGTAGTTTTGGTGACATGAACAGAATAAATTTTGATCTCTCTTGGTTTATAGTGTCACCTCACTAAAATTACAGCCTTGTTATGCACATTTGGGTGTGCTTTATTCTTTACACCTCTCAGTCATAGGGTTTTGTCTCTGAAGCCCAGAGCATAACCAAATAGCTCCTCCAGACAATAGGGATGCTTCTTCTTCCTGGGAACGCAATGCCATGTAATGGATGAGGATATTCATCTAGCTATTTACATATCCTGTTTACATAAGACATAACCCATTCAATTAGTGTAGTAAGAGCTGCCAGTATTGCAATAGATCCATTCTATTCCATGCAACAGGACAAGGTATGGCACTAGAAGTATTGCACATAGATTACAGATAAGTTCCAGCTGCTATGCTGAATTTCATAAAGCTGGATGTGTTACGCTATACCCTCAGTGTATTTAGTAAATGCATGTATCCTGTTTGTCTCATAAAGGAGTATTGTTTAGTATGAGGATGGATTCAGTACTGCTGTTGTTTTTCTTTCTGTTGCTGGTGTGGGGTGTGTTGAAGAGGTGTTTAATCAGTAGTTCAGTAAGTTAATTGGCCCCAATGCACCGTGCAGTATCATCCTATTCAAATAGAACAAATAGCATGATATCAGTACCACCCACAAAACAAACAGCTTTTAATAATAATAATAATAATAATAATAATAATAATAATAATAATAATAATAATAATCAGGGGTTCATTTGTGCCGGGTCGTACCATTTCCCAGATCTGCTACGTTTTTGCCTGACAGGCAAGAATAACAGTTTGCAACTTATTTTTTGTTGCAAAAAAGAAATTTACAATAAAAACCCCAGTTTTTTGTTTCATGAATTGAATAAGTGCTCTGTAACGATATGTTTTAGGGTGTGACACTAAGGAATAAGAAAATTGCTGATTTCTTTCACAGCCCAGATGGCGAAACGCCACAAAACTAGAGCTTGTACCTCCTGTTCATCAGCTTAGTCGGGCCGCCACTGGTTTTGTGTTTTGCTAGGCAAAGGTGGGCATGCAGCTACCGACACCAACAATAAGGCATGGAACCAACAAGCAGATGAGAACGCATCTATGGAAGCTACTGCAAATCAAGATCAGTAGATTAGGTGTAGAAACTAAAAACTTAGTTATAAGACCCAGTACCTTTTTGTTTACAGATGAACCCCTACTACTACTACTACTACTACTACTACTAATAATAATAATAATAATAATAATAATATGGAATATTATAAGGCGCAATGTGCTTTTTAGTGCTGTTTATAGGTGAAGTCAGTTAAGACGTATGTGTTTATTAACTACAGTAAAGTTTACAGGTGTCGTAAATACTACAGCTGTGAGCTCCTGTTGTTTATATAGAAGAAGAATTTCCTGGAAAGCAGCTGTCTGTGCGTTGTCTTATTAATATAGTTGTTTTCTGGCTCTTGTTATTTGCTCGGTATAATAAATGTTGCATACCATGCATGCCCCTTGTAATTTAAGAAATGTATGTATGTATGTATGCATGCAGCAGTCCAGGTAAGCTGCGTACCTGACGGATCATTAAACTTGACATAAACGTTTTGGAAATCACGATAAATACAATATATTCCAATACTGATTCAATCCTGTGGTTATTTATTATTTTTTTTAACTCTGCAGGAACACTGCTAGACTCTGTCCAGGATTTGCATTGGAAACCAACCTCCGTCAACATGGCAGGAATGGACTTCTGGCTTTCAGTCATTGAAGACACAGCAAAGAGCAAAGAGCAATGCACACGGCCCAGTCGAATGCCTTACAGAAAAAACAACAACTATATACTGTATATCAGTTAAGTGTAATGAGCCCAGGGGCTAATCCTGGGTATGGAGCTTTGTTTTTAAATTCTGAAACTAAGGGATTGATTTGATCAATGCATAGCATGCTGGGATACACCCCTCCTGAATTTCTAAACCACTTATTTTTAGTGTTTTTAAAAAACACAGTTAGGTGAGTGATGCAATCCAGGGTAATTTCTCAGCAAACTGCTCTAAAAAATCCAGCTGTGGCTTTTAATATGACGTGGTGGAGATGAATCAAATTAACCCTTCTGCTTATCAAGTATGGTACAAAAATCAGGAACACTTTACATGAAGCGTCTCTAATTACTGTGCATCCACATAGCATTTACTTAGTAAATACACGTACTTACACATAATTACAGTGCTATTGTGCATACTTACAATGCACTCAATGTGTAAATCTTTTTGCACGATATAACCCTAACCCTTTTCTGATGCAATTGTGCACCTATATATAAAGTGCACATTAAGTACATTGTCACTGTACAGAATAATATTGTAATTATGTGTTACCCACATATCAATATTTTCATATTGCGGACAGAAATGGTTTAACTGGCTTTTTGTAACACCAAGAATACACTCAAAGGATCCCTATATGGCATTAAACTTTTTTTTTTTTTTTTTTTTTAAGCAAATGCTGAACTTTTAAATCAACTCTTTTTCACTTGATGTGGAAACCCCTGTTTGTGCCCGTGTTCCTTGTTGTTCAAGAAGTTACATAGTTACTGTACTTAAATCTCATCTTCGCCAGATTTAGCGAAATTTGTGTTCCTGTCTCTCATTCTTTAAAATGTTATTGTATATATAAATGTCATAGCTATATTTTCTATACTGTGTTTTGCTTTTTGTTTTTGCTAGTATGGTTTTAAGTGTTTAGTGCATATTTGCCTTGGAAGTCAAAATAATATCAAGGTATTGCCTAATGTATAGAAACAACAAAAAAGAGGATGTTAATGTTGTAAAGTATAAGAGTGTAAAATTGACAAATCACTGACAATAGCAAAAGCCATCAGTCGCAATGGCTTTGCTTACCTTAAAATATTGTAAATCAATAAATAGAATACAGTCATTATGAGAGTTTGGTATAAATGCAGCTGATATTTCCAAATGGAAAACAAGAAGACTTAGGCTAGACATTACAAACTATATAGTTTTGTACCCCAACTAATATTGCTGTCAAACGCCTGTAGATTTTTTTTTATAGAACACTTAAATGCTTTGTATGGATTTCTGGTTATCAGTGCATTGCATGATGCATTATTTTTACACTTGCCTCTTTATCAAAGATATGTAAATATGTTATTTATTTGGGTGCTACCATGGTTGGTATTTCTGGGACCCCTTCATGTTTTTTTGTAAAGAAAATATACGTCTCATGGTATTTCTACATCTCAAATCCTCAAAGGCAGCAATATAAGAAAGGTCGCCTTTTGGAATTATGTGCAATGAAAAAAAGAAAATCATAAGTATTTTATATATATAAGTATCCCTAGTATATATATATATATATATATATATATATATATATATATATATATATATATATATATATATATATATATAAAAAATTAAGGTCTTTGGTACTTTTTATATAACAACTTATATATATATATATATATATAAATATATATATATATAATATATATAAAATAAAATATATAACATGATTCTTTATTATGACTTTTTTTTAAAAGCTTACTGCAATACAGAAGACAGCTAACATAGAAGCACGATCACTTCAGAGGATAACAAACTTCAGATCTTTTAATTTGTTATTCATTATTATTTTCCCTTTGATCTCTGCTAGTATAACTGACCCAAGTTTATACTGTATTTTAAACAATCTGCACAGGGTAGCATCTTGAACATAGACATTTATGATTGTGTAAATGAAATTTTAAAAAATGATGACAGAATTTAAAATGTAAAGATATATTTACTTAGATGGATCTTCTATTTTAGAAGAATCACCAGGGATTGGTAGCTGTGACCTGACTGATAATTAAACATGGCAGGTGGACTTTGGTAATTTATTGACCAGCATTGGGATTCAGCCAGGACAGCGGGGAGCACACTATTGCTTTTCTTAGAAAGAGGGACACTGTTCAGTTCTCATCCAAAGGGCAGCACCTTTTAGGGCACAGTCGCTCTGTACATGCTGGCTATTGCTCAGCTCCAGCCAGGGAATAGCGCTCCATACTGAAAACAAACACACCTTGCAGGTCACCCATTCAAGCTCTGACCAGGAACCCAAGGTAACCTTTTGGAAACCGGTGTAAGAAACCGTATTTAATACTCTTTTGATTTGCATGTTGTGCCTACATAGTGGTTGATCAAAATGCCGCCTCCTTAACCTTTATTTTTCCCACATGTGCTGCTCCCATTGTAAACATCACTAAATCAATACAAATTTGATGGAAAAGGGTCTATACAAGTTTTTTTTTTTTTTTTTGGTGTTCTGGCTGTTTCATTAAAATAATCCTTCGGGTTAACTACACTGTAATAACAGGGATTACACAGATTGTTACATATATAGTAACGGCAGGCTTAATTCCAATTTCTTTTTTACTAGCTTTTCTTGCAGTTATACAGTATTTGCATTGTGTATTTACAATGCAGCTACTATGTAATGACACATGCTATTACAGTGTAATTACAGCATAGTTCATTCAACTTAATGTAAAGTGTTACCACTTATTTTTGTAAACAAGTTTTACTCACCGTTGGTTCGTGTGTGTTATTTTAATCAGCAAATAGGATCATTTAAATGAGATATCAACTATTGAGTCCCACAAATTTTTAATCATCAAGCATGGTACATTTCTGCTAGGAGATGCTCATATTGCGCAGGCTCTCTCTGTGGTTTTATACCTGATCTTCCTAAATCATTCATGGCTAAAGAACACTTTAATATTCAAAACAAGAGCTGTGTCAAGTAATCGCTAAACTATGGGACATGTGGCAGTTGAACAGCCACTTATCAACAATGGCCAGTAGTCCACTTGAACCTAGATCCCTCTTCAAGGGGCTATGCTAAGCAGCATAGCATAAACTGGAGTGCAGCGGCTTCTGTAGCATCAGATAACAGCCCTGCCATAAGATTTCACAAACTTAGCAGTGTTTGGGACGTTCACTCCTCTTGGCTAAAACTCAACCAATACCCCAGCATGGAGTGAAGACAGTGTTAAGCTATCTGAGGTGTTGAAAGTTTTCAACCACCTGTCTGGTAAGACCATGATTGTTAAAAGCAGGTGTAACAGGGTGGGCGCTGGGTGTGAACCGAAACGATAACAAGCATCTCATTCACTAATGCACAAGAGCCAGGCTCCAATGCAGGTGCAGTTATATGAACTTTTAACCTCATCTCACCAACAGGGGTCAGAAGCCATAATGGCAGTGCACCACACAACCCTATCAGTCAGTTAAAGTTAAACAGGGTTAAAGCTGTAATGACTTTGAAGTCCTTTAGCATATTAGCTTCTGATGGACTTTCGATCATTATCTCCTTTGGTTGACATTTAATTGGTGGAGGGTTCAAGGGAATAACACCCAGTCTTATAAAACCAAATAAAACATGATTGAGTTATATCAGGTAGGTATTTAATTAACCTTGTCAGTTTCTTCAGTTTCATTAACTAAAACGTTTGATCCACAGCCGAGTCCAGACTGTAAAGCTAGCTACCGGACATATTAAAAACTAGGAAAAGAAAAACACTTTGGGGAATTGTATTAGGCTTATCTGGGATCTGCGGTGAAACTGTAGAGTGCATTAAAGTTCCTTTGTAACATACTTGGTTTACACACAGCTCTCTCCCCTAAGAATAGGTTTCATGCTCATAACTCAAGACTATCAGCAAACAATATGCCAACTCCCATTGCACTTCAGCCACGCTAAGCTGTTTTTCTTGCCAAGGATGCTGGGTGGCCCCCACAACACTGTCCCTAGTTGGTTCAACGAAATGTGATGCCCTGCCAACAGAAGCTGTAAGCAGGAGGGTGTGTCGTATCCATATGGAAAGCAAGGAACACTATATCTTACCCTCCTCACTATCTACACTGCCGGTCATGCTACTAGGGTGTATAAACGCTGGTGTTTTATTTGAACCAGTTCGGTTGTAATCCCTGTGTGGTTACGAACAGAATGTACAGTGTGATATACAAAGCCAGAGATGACATATGCCAGCATGGGCTCTGGCTTGCACTGTCCTTGGCTAATTAGAATGGATTTTTAATTGAAGGGAAGAGCATTTTGTAATAGCTGTCCCGTCACTTAATTAACACATACTGTAAAATGGGCCCATGCTTGGGTACGGGCTGCTTTCTGTGAAAATGCAACTTGTTTGAGTATGAGCGTCTCCCACTGGCTGAAGAGAGGTGCATAAGCTGTTATCAAAAAAATTGCTAAAAGCCTAAATCAAATTTCAAAGAGATTTTTTTAACAGCATACAAGCACCTACATTATCTTACATGTAAGTGCATCTCACCTACGTAAGACCATGCTGCTGTTTATATGGTGCGCTTTAACCATTGATTAAATTACAAGAAAAGATACAAGCACAGAAACACCTTCAATAGAATACATGCAGTACAGTACTAACGTTGCCTTTCATACAGCAGCAGGCAATGGACATGTCATGTAAATGGATGGTTTACCACTAGAAGATGACATAAGAAGGGGGAAAGAGGGACAATACATGTTTTGGGCAACTGATCTTTAAAGAGTTACATTAAAAAGTATTTTCAAGCGGTGAGCTCCCATTCTGAGCATTGTGGATTTTCAGCTTTGAAACAATGCAGTGATGCACCTGTCTTCTTCTGCATTATACCGCTTAGCATGGATGATTGTGTGTCTTTTCAAAGCAGTCTGATGCACAACACAGCACAATCTTTTTGTTCTTGAATGTGCCAGTCCTGACAAACTCTTTGTTTTTACGTGGTATATTAGGTGAGACAGACATTAATGTACTGTGCACAGGAAAGGGCTGAAGCTCTCTCTGCCCATTCCTCCTTTGTGCATCTCCTTGAAGAAAGTCAAATTTTAAACGAAGTACACTTTCTATTTTTGCATTTGCAGCTATTTTAGTTTTATCCAATACATTCTTAAATTTAAGCAAAGTGAAAATACATGGCCTTATAATGTTTCTGTAATTCTGCATAAAAGTTTTCTGAAAATTTCGTTGATAAGAAGTAATATTTTCTGACGTAGTAAGTCAAGAGCCATATATGAACCTGAGAACCCAATGTGCCATGGCCATGGCTTCCCACCTTATTTATCCTAGAGACAAAGCCATCTGTGTGTGTGTGTGTGTGTCCGTGTGTGTGTCCGTGTGTGTGTGTGTGTGTGTGTATGTATGGGGACTGCCAATGACGCTTATAAAAGTTTCCCAAAGTATTTGTACACAGTAGTTTTGCAGCTTTCCCATGCTTTTCCCATGGTTATACAATTCATTTCTCATAGATTACCCTGGTTTGCCAATGTTTATTAATATGCTTTACCATAACTCGCTATTGTTTACAACGCTTACTTATGCTTTACCATGCTTTCACTAAGCCTCATTACACTATTCTGTGCTTTTACAATGGTAAAGCGTTATAAGGGAAGGACTGCCAAATGATTCTTCAGCATTTCATATCCCTGCCAAAAAGCCTGACCATGTTTATTTCTCCTGAAACAGCTGCAGGAAATTTGGAGTGTTATAGCATGTAGGTGATTGAGGGCTCTTGTGACAGTCTGAACCTTTGTGTTATCCTTTTGTTGCAGCAGAGTGGTTACTGGGCTTCTGTTTAATGAAAGCCTGTTGCTGTTGACTCAGCAGAGCTGAGGAAGAAGAACAATTGTTGATGTAGAGTCATGCTGTGGGCTCTTTGCAAAAGTCACAGGCTTTAAGTGCCTTTGTGGAACAGGAACATGTGCTGTGTAACACACAAGTGGTTGAGCTTCACAAAAATATATTTTTACATGTCTTTTTGAGGAATTCAGGAGTTAATATTGGTTTTGTAAACCCACAAAATATCAACTAAAAGAGGAACAAGAAAGAACATGAAAGTAACAAAGCATCTTAACCACAAAGCAATTTGTTTCTAGTTTACAAGATCCTGATTTGGTATTTCAGAAGCAGAAACACTGTACATGACGTGTCTCTAATTACTGGCCTTGTGTGCCTTTTGTTTTACTATACAGAAGGTTTGGACAAACCATTACAAACACTTGCCAGAAAACTGTCAATATGATGCACCCATGGGAACGGTATTTACAGTATTTGCACTGAACGAACACACCATAGTTGTCTAAGACCCTTGCTCCACATAATCCAACCAATGACACTGTGCGACCCAAGTGACAGCTTATATGTGTCCATACAAGGCTGGGGAATGAAGCCCACACAATACAGAAGAGGCTATTGCAGTAGCACACTGATCTGCCACAAGCTAATACAAGGGAGCCTCTTATCAGTATCAGTGAGTAAATCTGGAGCTGTATCATGTGTGATCGAGGCTCTGCTTAAGGGTGCTGAGAACTGGAAGCACTCCGTACAGATTTGCAGAGCATTTCATGATAAACGAATAGATTACTCTCAGCATTAAGAATCGCTTTGCAATACTGAGCAGCCGTTCAGCAAAGATCTTACACGGAAAACATATTTAATAAGCTTTTACTCTGTGGCAATTTTGCTGTAAGTGGTGCAAAACGGAACAAAACTCAAGGTCTTTGAGAGTCAATTATACTGGTCAGTAGGCATAATTAAATATATATCAATGCAGTCTTTCCTGATGTTGAATTTAAAATTAAAAAAAAAAAAAGCAGTGAACACTGCAGCCCAGTGAACAGTGCACTGGGAATGATTTACATAAGCAATGAGAGAGTGATAATTATAGACCGAGAGATTGCCTAAACAATGTGCATCTGCAGTGGGATACGCGTTGTACTTTGCATTGACTGCATTCTGTGAATGAAGTGAGCATGTTGATCAGTCATGCTGGTGGGTTCTGGCAACCAACTGTTTACGCCTTGACATCAT